>NC_025993.2:4422772-4651259 GCF_000442705.2 Elaeis guineensis
GTGGAGAGCCCTCAGTCAGATCACGATTCCACCCCTGAAAGATCTCTACCTCCATTCTGCCAGAAGACCCTCGAGACCCGTAGTCGAGAGGATTTCCTGGACCGGAGGCTCCAGGAGATGAACCGACGGATCGAAGAACTCCGCCACGCTCCCCCCGCTTATGGTGAGGATATTTGTACTGACCCTTCCTTTTCTCAAATGATCATGCAGGAACCGATCCCGCCAAACTTCAAGCTCCCTCAGTTTGAAAGCTACGACGGGACTTCGAACCTAGTTGACCACCTGGAGGCTTCCGGACAATGACGCTGCTTCATGGCACGCCCGACGCCATCCTGTACCGAGCTTTTCCATCCACCTTGAAGGGAGCGGCGAAAACTGATACTCGGCACTGAAGCCGGATACCATCTTTTCCTTTGATCAGATGAGCCACCAGTTTGTGGCTCATTTTGTTAGCAGCCGGCATCCCCGGAAGGGTTTGGAATCCCACATCAACATCAAGCAGAGGGAGGGGGAGTCCATTCGGGCTTACGTCAACCGTTTCAATGTCGCCGCGTTGGAGGTCCGAAACTTGGACCAATCGGTCGTGATGGCCGCTCTAAAAGGCGGCCTTCAGAAGAACGACCTTCTATTCTCCCTAGAAAAGAAGTACCCCAGAGATTTTGCTGATTTGTTGGCTCGGACCGAGGGGTACGTCCGAGCAGAAGAAGCCTTCAAGATGAAGGACAAGGAGACCACGAGAGAGCGGCAGACGGGAGACTCGAGTAAGCCCGCAGTCGAAAAAGGGGCGAGAGAAGCTCGGCCACGTTCTCGACTCCCCTGGGCATAAGCACGCCCAGACTCCTCCCAAGCACGCAGATAGAGAAGCCCGGAGTGCCGGGTCCGTCGGAGGTCTCCCCCAGGAAGATTCCGCAGTTATACCCCCTCAACGCATCGAAAACCCAAGTGCTGATGGAAGTCAGAGAGCAGCTCCCAAGGCCAGAGAGGATGCGCACACACCCCGGAAAGCGTAATCCTAACAAGTTCTGCCTCTACCATCGTGACCACGGCCCGACACAGAGAGAATGTATTCAACTCCGGAACGAGATCGAGGAGCTCATCAGACGAGGTCGGCTCGATAGGTTCATTCGGCGCCAAACTGAGGGTAGAGAAGATCGGCCAAGGGCCCTGCCGCAACCTGAGCCGCCAAAGAGGGAAGAGCAGCCCAAAGATCGGCCTCCAATTGGGATCATCAACTCCGTCTTTGGAGGACCTTGATGGAGAGCAGACCTTCTACAGCCCTGAGATTTGAAAAATCTGTAAATGTATTGCGAACGACTTCGCTTTAAATCAAGATTCCTTTCAGATTTGCACATCTTCCCCTTTTGGCATGGACTTGTAATGGCAGGGGATAACCCCTTCAGACAACGAAAATAACACCTGATATGGGTGAAATCGAAGGCCCAATTATTTTTAGACCGGATAGGGGGAGAGGCCCTACAGCGCCCATACGCGCCCCACAGCCATGTTAGGGACAGGAGGAGAACCTCGCCCTAACATGAGCAAGATCGAAGGCCCGATTATTTTTAGACCGGATGGGGGGAGAGGCCCTACAGCGCCCATACGCGCCCCCGCAGCCATGTTAGGGACAGGAGGAGAACCTCGCCCTAACATGAGCAAGGTCGAAGGCCCGATTATTTTTAGACCGGATGGGGGAGAGGTCCTACAGCGCCCATACGCGCCCTCACAGCCATGTTAGGGACAGGAGGAGAACCTCGCCCTAACATGGGCAAGGTCAAAGGCCCGATTATTTTTAGATCGGATGGAGAGAGAGGCCCTACAGCGCCCATACGCGCCCCCACAGCCATGTTAGGGACAGGAGGAGAACCTCGCCCTAACATGAGCAAAGTCGAAGGCCCGGTTACTCTGAGACCGGACGGGGGGAGAGGCCCTGCAATGCCCATACGTGCCCCCACAGCCCTATTGGGAGCGGGGGAAGAACCTCGTCCTAATCTGAGCTGAGATCGATTACATCAGAAGTAAGGGAAGAACATCGTCCTGGCGCCGACTAAGGTCCGATCATTCAAGACCAGATCAGAAAAAGGAAACCTTCTCAGCGGCCCCTTCGTGCTCCCGCGATCCCACTAAGAGCAGAGGGAAAACCCTCACTCGAAAAAAGAAAAAGGAAAAAGGGGGGAAGTTAAAAAGAAAAGCGAGAAGGAAAGCCCCAAGGAGAAGAGGAGGAAACAAAGAAAAATTGATTCTTCCACCCATGAATGGACGATGGAAGACCGGTGATGAAGGCAAGACCCTTCCGGGGGTTGAAGAGCCACCACCCTCGGGCCTTAGGGTGGGGTCGGAGCACAAAAAATGCCCGAAAGAGTGAAACGCGGGGTTGGTCGGCAAGAGCTGACACAACAGTGCGAAGGAAATGATTAGACGAACAGAGTTCGGCGCTAGCTGCGCCGGACAGAGTCCGTAGTAATCAAGTAGATTCCGGACGAACTCCGGAATCGGAAGTCGAAGACCCGCGCGAAGGTCTTCAACGTACAGCCCCAGATCGCCAGGCGGAGGGTTGTTGACCCGACCGCCGGCCCCTGGAGCGGAGAGCCGAAACTGCTCCGGGATGCGATAGTGCTCCCGAAGCCGATCGACGTTCGGCCCCGAAAGCGAGGAGGCCTCATCTTCCGGAGCCGATCGGGAGTCGTCGGTCGGGTTCCCCGACCGAGCTCCCTGAGTCGGTTTCCTGGTCATTGTGCAGGAACCGAGAGAAAGAAGAAGGAGAAGAGGAAGAAGAAGGGGAAGAGGGGACCACGAACCAGACGGACCCTCCGGAAGCGAAGAAGAGCTCTGCCCGCGACGACTGAGAAATCGCCCGGACAGAGTTTCCCCAGCGAAATGGCAAGCGTGGGTCAGGGGTTCGGAAGCCTAATATATAGGGCTGACCGACGGCCGAGATCCTTCCGCGCCGACCGAAGACTGCAGATGCGCGAGCGTGGCGCCCCCGGTTGGCGAGGATTCGGCGCGCCCCGCCCGGGACGGCCGCACCGCCCGCATTAAATGCCGGAGGGCGCCGGCCAACACCGTGACACGCGCACCGGGGGCGGCTCCGCATTCAGCGCCCGCACCGGTCCGTTCCCGACGGGACGACGCGACAGCGGCCCGACTCTCCCGCGATCGGCGCCGATATCCGGTCGCCTGACGCCGTATCGTCGGCGCCCGATTCTCTGACACCGAACGCAACGTCTGACGCCGTATCGTCCGCGCCCGATCTCCTGACGCCGACGTGACTTCTGACAACGACTGGACGTCCGGATCGCTCAGCATCATGAGGCGTCTGAACATCGATCAGCCGGCAGTACGGCGGATCTACACATGCAAAATCCATCCCAGTCGTCCGGGATTGTGCCGAATGAAAGCGTCGGCCAGCTCACCACCCGACTTAGGAGTGGAGGGGGCAACTGTTGGGGATACCACCGACGACCGACTGCGGAGGGCCCCACCGACCGACCGACTGCCGGAGGGCCCGACCGCCGACCGACTGCCGAGGGCCCGACCGCCCGACCGACTGCGAGGCCCGACGACTAGCGGCCCCCGACCGACTGGCCGGCCACCGACCGCCTCCGATGGACGACTCCGACTGGCCGATAGACCGACCGATCGTCGGTCGGGGCGACCGATGACGGATGCCATAGCGGCTAACCGCCGGCGTCAACGGCCATCGCCGACTGGGGTATGTCGGGCGTATCCATCCCGACCGACTGAACCCAGGGTCTGATGGCCGACTCACATGAAGCTCGCCGACCGATGGAGGGCCCGACACCACTCAGCTGGTTGCCGACTTTGGGTCGGTCGGCTCCTCCAACCACCGTACACCGCCAGACGTCGTCAGCTCTGACACGCATGCGCACGGCTACCTAGGGGCATTGTCCCACAGGGCAAGTCAACTTTGGTGATTGGACAGCCCACGGCGACATGACATTTTCACGCGACTCTGACAGTCTCAATGAGTTGACAGTTCCTCACTTGTCCGCGCATTAACGACGGGCCATACCGTGTCACTATATATACCGGGGAGGCAAAGTGCAAAGGATCGATCCGCCGTCTCTCCACATACGCAGGCTCGCTCCTCTCTCCCTCTCTCTCTCTGCGAGCTCCTGTCTGCATTTCACTGTTGCCCGTCACCTCTCTGACTTGACCATCGGAGTCCCGCCGGAGCCGCCTCCGGTCAGTGCGGACTTCCTTTTGCAGTGCAGCTTCCCGACGATCGGGCGAGAGGCGATTGGCCGCACATAACCATCCTTCAATTTCTCTGCCCAAGCTGACCTCATGCGTGGATCAATGCACAAAAGAATCTGCAGTTTACATTTGGTATATGAGCTCTTTAAGGGGAAAAAAAAAAAAAATGCAAGAAGCCAACCGGCCTCATCTCAGCTGGTTGGCATTTCTCTCCACTCGGGATGGTCAAGGGCTGGGTGCTGGCACCCTAAACCGGTTTCTTTGAAAAAAAAAAGAAAAGAAAAGAAAGAAACAAAGAAAGAAATACGCAAGAACTGGGCTATGAGCGCAAAGTTGAAAACTAACTGGTAATCAATATGAGATCAAACAACTCTGTGGCTACCGAAAGGTGAAGTAATTTGCATTTGGCAAAGAGAAAGACCACTGGCATTGATAAAAGATAAAAATACAATATCAGATCTTCCATTGAAGTTACGACATAGATATATAGGTAGGTGTTTCCTGTGAAGTATCACTACGTACACTAAAATCGGCAACGGCCCACCGAATATACGATAATGTCGCACTACACGTCACATGTCAAGTTAATAATATCAACATTGAAAGGGTGTTTTCTGTAAAATCTATTGCTATTCACCAAATTTACATGAAACGCCCGATCTATGTAAATATTACACATTAGTCTTTGGTACGGTGAGTTGACCTGAGAATTTTCATAAAGTCCTTATATGGTGTGTCAAAATAACTAACAGTCGCATCTTGCTGCGACTTACCATCGACCCAAGCAGTTGTTCTCCGTTCCCGCGAAAATCGAATTCGAAAAAAAAATGAGAATTTCCGAGCTCTCTCCGGACCGCCGGCCGAGCTCCGACGACTCCCAGCCCCTCCGCTCCTCCTCGAAGACCTCGAGTCCTCCATCCAAGAAGCCGAATCCCTTTCCCCAGACGACCCCTCCTCGGGTGAGAAGCTCGTGACCAGGCTCCGGCGTTCCTCTCCCGCCTCCCTGCCGCCCTCCCCTCCCTGAACCCGCCAAGATCCACATCTGGAAGCTCAGCTACCGCCTCTGGAACGCTTGCGCGACCTCTCGAACGCGCCGGCTTCCGCCCGACGGCCGCTGGAGGACCGGCCAGGCCGAACTCCGCCAGATCGCCGCCGACCTCTCCTCCTCGCCGGAACCCGCCGGGATCCCATCCGCCGCCTTCAAGGCTGCGTCCTTCTTCCACAAGACTGGTCAGATCTGGCACGAACTCGGCCGGTTCGATCTCGCCGCCGGCTGCTTCGAGAGGGCCACCGATCTGACCTCCACGGTCCCCATCGACGGGATCGGCGGCGAGGAGGAGCTGAGGCTCCTCCTCGATCTCAGTCTCGCAAGGTCAAGGACGGCGTGGGAGGTCGCTGATCGGAATCTCGCGATCGCTCTCCTCAATCGGTCCAAAAGCCTCCTCTTCGGATCGCCTGCGGCATTCCGACCCTAGCGGAGCAGTACCTCCAGTTCGGGAAGCTCGATCTCGCCAAGAAATCGCTGGAGGGGAATTCCGATGCTTCGAAGCTGCTGACGGAGGCGCTGGATCTCTGCGAGAAGGGAATCGCGGCCGCCAAGGGCCGCGGTGATGGCGGAACCTTAGATCTGGAGGAGTGAAGGGGCGGTGCCTCCGATTCCTGGCAGCGGAGCGTCTCCAGGTGGAGGACTACGAGGGGGTGCTGCGGTGCGTTAGGGTTCTCCGGGTAGACACGGCAGTGAGCGCCGCAGCGGCGGAGCACCCGAGCGTGGGTTTCGTGGCGATGAGGGCGTGGCTGGGACCGGGCGGGTGGGGGAGCGGAGAGGGAGCTCAAGGGGATGATGGCGAACAAGGAGGTGCCGGAGGGCGTTTGCGTCGCCGCCGCTGAGGCGTACCTAGCGGTGGCGGGCGCGGAGGCGGCGCGGGGGTGCTGGCGGGTCTGGTGGGACGGTGCCGGCCGGCGCCGGTGCGGCGCTCCGGGTGGTGAAGAGGGTGGCGGAGGTGGTGGGGAGGGCGGGCGAAGGTGGTGGCGGAGCTGGCGGCGGACGAGAGGTGGTGGCGCTCTTCGAGGACGCCGCGGCGACGAAGGAGCGGAACGCGATGCACGCGGTCCTCTGGAACTGGTGAGCTTACCGCACCCCTTCCGGTATCGATGTGGTCATAGTTAATAACTTCCTTCTTCCCGTATGAATGATGGATACAGTGCAACCGAACATTTTCGATCAAAGGACTATGACATAAGCGCAGAATGTTTGAAAAATCTATGCTTTACGTCCCTCGTGATGAGGAGACTAGAGCTCGGCGTTCAACTGCTTCAGGGTCCTTAGCCTCTGCCACCTTGCACTCATGCAGCTTGATCAAGCTGAAGAATTCATCAATGAAGCTGATAAGGTATACGTTTTCGATAAAATTAGCAGAAAACATCAACTTGAAGCCATTACTATGAATTCTGGAACTATGTCTGACCCTTGAATCCTCCCTTGTCCTGCAGCTTGAGCCGAATGTGAAGTGTGCTTTTCTTAAGGTACCATTTCGTTGTCTCAATTCCATCATTAGTGATAATATTAGCACTGCAATTATTGGAGCTTTCCAAATTATTAACAACAGTTTCAATGTCCATATGGTTCTCTGAATTATTCTCAGTACTGAATTTTCAATGCATCAAAAATTTTATGAATTACTTACACTTGTTCGAGCACTCGGAATAACGATACTAGTTAGTAGTGGTATTGTAGCTGTTAGGCATCCTCCTTGCCTCTCTCATGCTAGTGTTTATCCAAATTCTGTTTGGAGGGAGCCGAATTACTGCTCTTTGTTGAAACTGTGCCTGGATTCTAGACCTATGATTATGAACTTCAGAATATCACAAAGGAAACATAGGTCCATCTTCCTGCTTTTAATCAAAGTCCATTGATCTTCCTGCTTTTAATCGAAGTCCCTAACTTCATGTTAATCCAATACTGTGCAGTTTAAGATCTATTTGCAAAAAAGGATGAGAAGGAAGCGATCAATCAAATTCAAGCCATGGTTAGCTGCATTGACTTCAACCCAGAATTCCTCACCCTTTCGACCCATGAAGCCATTGCATGTCAGTCTCTTGCTGTAGCTGTCGCTTCATTATCTGTCCTCCTCAACCTCTACTCCCCAGGGAAGCCAATGCCAATGCCAATGCCAGAGGTGGCAGTGCTCCGAAATCTCATCACCCTTCTTCAAGGAATCCAGATGGGGAGATTGAGATCCTCAAATACACAAGGGTTGCTGGGGCCCGAATGACCGGGCTTGGAGTGGAAGGCTTCTTTGGGACAGGAGCTGTTGGGAGCCGTGAGCTAAACTGGTTTGCGGGGAATTCATGGAATATGGGGCTGAAGACTGGAAAGGAGAAGAAATATGAAGCCTGTGCCGAGTTCTTGGAGCTGGCATCGGAGTTTTATAGCGTATTGAATGATGAGAGTAATGGAAACCAGGTGATGGTTTGCAAGTGTTTGATCCTGAGTGTAGGTGCCATGCTCAATGTCGAGGAGCAAAAGAAGGTTACTTTGCTGGACTCTGATATCAAAAAGGCCATTGAAATGCTCGGTAGAGCAGGCAAGGTAGTCAGAATTTGGAGCAGCTTATCATACTTCAAGAATAAATTGTAATTGAATTTGATCTAATTCTCAATTGCATGCAGATACTCCCTCTAGTCTCATCCCGAGTACAAATTGTCAATGATCATCATGCTGAATATCCCGACCTCTTCTTTCTCCACACCTACAACACCTATCATCTCCTGAGCAGGCTCGGCAATGACACCCGGTCGCAGCAACTCCAACTGATCAAGAGCTTCGCTTCGTCAAAAGTATGCACCCCAAATCATCTCCTCCAGCTAGGCTTCACTGCCTTAAAAGGTGGAAGGCCCAACCTGGAGGCTGCTGAATTTGCCCTTAACGCCTGCCTCTCTGCGCTCCTTGCATCCCCCTCGCCTGACTATCATTTGATCAGCATTGCGCTCCGAAAGTTAGTCTGTCTTTCTGGGCTCCAAGACACTGAAGGTGGGAAAAATGATGGGGCCTACCGTGTTTACAGGCAGGCATACCAGATCATTGTGGGGCTGAAGGATGGGGAGTATCCAATTGAAGAAGGGAAATGGCTTGCAACAACAGCATGGAACAAGTCAGGGTTAGCTGTCCGGCTCCATCAATTCAATGTTGCAGAGAGATGGATGAAAATGGGGTTGGATTTGGCCAGACACTTGAAGGGCATGGAGAAGTATAGAGAGGGGATGGAGGAGTATTTTGCAAACTTTGAAAAGCTTTGTGGTGGTGGTGTAGTTGATGGTAGTGGAGGTAACGAGGGGAAAGAGAGCAGCAGTGGATCTCAACCAGTCTTGGTATAGACATTGTCAAGATTTTGTTAAAAAGGAAAGAAGATACGGTCACCAAGTTGATTCAAAATTACATGCATGCAATGTCTTCGTATTTTCTTCCATGACAGGTAAAGGAATAAGAAGTTGGTAAAGATTTACAGGCACTGATATGAAAGAGGAGTAACGTTTGTCCATCAAAAAGGAAATAGTAGCATTTGAAGATGGATTTGTAAATAAAAATTCAAAGCATCCCGTGTCAGGACTCAGGCTGGGAAAAAATAGATGTCTTTTAGTGTGTGCAAAGGTTCAATGACCAGGACTGGAGACTGGATTCCCTGCAGAAAAGTGTCCGTATGCTATTGTACCGGCATTTTTTGTTAAATCGAATCGAACTAGTTTCTTAGTTAGTGCTTTTACCATTTCAGCTTGATTTTTGAAGGTTGGAATTTCAGTGTTATTCTTCACCATGTTTGAACTGTCCTTCCCATGCCTTTTTCACCGGTAGAAACAAATGGTATCTGCCGTATCTGTTTTGCAGGATTTCTGTGAATCTAATGTGTCTCTCCATACATTCGGGTACCAAATCATCTCCCGAAGGAACATGTATAAGTACATAGAGAGACAAACCAGCATTGATATTTTGATCTGCTGAAGCTTTTGTGTTCTTCATTTTGAAATTGAGAGCTGAACACCCACAAGTTTCGCAGCAAAAACTGATAAGAGTGATGTCAACCCTCAGATATCCTTGCACTTGTCTCTATTTCCTAATCTTGTTCTCCCTTCGTGGAAAGGAAAAACTATGCTATGCACATGGAGATTGTTCAGATGGTTATAGTCCTGTCTTGATGCATACATATCAAGTTAATATGTATTGAAAAAATGCAATGTTGTGAATTTGAAAAGTGGCAACATGTCAAATTTTTATATATCAAACTAGACTAGTTTAATTCTTACAGCTTGACTCTGATGAATTCTGCAAACAAAATGGAGATCAAGATTAGCCTGAACATGCAAAATTCAGAAAAGCAAGTGTCTGGATTAATGAAATGGACCATCAATTAGTAACAACATCAATAGATTATTGAAGTCTTTGACAATAAAATTGCTTGACTTACATCAAGCAGAAGCTATTATTTCAAGTTTTTCTGAATCGAAGTAAACACTACACCTAAAATTGATGGCTGTACCCACTCCATAACAATATCTCCCCGGTTGAAGCCCTGTCAGCCAACGAATGAGGCACTCCCTGTCAGATAAACCTCAATCAGCCAGTTGGCGGAGCCTACTGCTCTAAGCAAGAACCTGGGTCCATTGGAGCCACTCGACCAGGTCCAGACAATGGTGCAGCAGCAACCCCCCTTTGATTCAGCAAACACCTGAAGCGAGCCAATCTTGATGTGACTTGTTTTGGATCCTTTGCCAGCTTTTCAAGTGGAGTCCATAGCCGCTCTTGGGCCACAAAAAGCAAATGCTTTAGTCCGCAGATCTTTCAAAGAAGCAAAATGTAGGTACTTACAGTGACAAACTTGCACTTGTTACTGCTAAATATGTATGCATATAGCAAGATTAATTTGACTTTGCGATGACAAGCGCATTCAACAACAAGAAATTGAGACTTAGCAGTCAATGGCTTTTACGCTGGTGCTATTATGAGTTCATTACTGAAGGAACTAATCTGCCTTCATATGTATCTTTCTTTCATAGGAAAGCCACAAAGTATATCACAACAGATATGGTGCAAAATGTACAGATTAAACACACGGAAATCAGACTACATCAAATGGCTGGACACATATTGATGTCACATGGTTGTTGCAGATTGTATGTCTTCTGATCACATGTAGCAAACTTTGTTTACTTTTTATCAACAAAATTGTGCATCACATAGGAGTGTATTAAAGGAGAATTTAATTTGCAGATGCCCTTCTAAGATTTCTACATTCATGCACTAAATTAGAAAGAAATTTTTGCTTATCTAGTCATCTTGAGGTTTCTGAAAAACATCATCAAAATATGCATGCAGATTTGCAGCATGTTCTATGCAATTAAGCTTGGATTTGTATGGAGATTGTGAAGAAAAACTAGGTGTGGAAGTGTAACTACATGTGCAGGATGACCACATCCAGAATGAGAAAAATGGTAATAATAAAATTTCAGCACTAGTTTTAAAATGTTGTAGGTAGTGGTCCAGCAGAAAGATGAAATTGAAAGCAGGCTATTTTCAGACAAAATCAAGCAATCAGAGATACATGGAAAATTTGGTACAACACAGGCTATCTTTCTTCAACTGGAGACATGATTGGACATCTAAGTTTGTTATTCAAGATCTTCATGAATGATAGGAGTATAACAGAAAATTTAGCCAATAGGAATTGATCTGCACCAAAATTAATTGTTGGTTCATCATCTTGCAATAACAAAAAGAAATAAAGCACTAATCCAACTAAATACCTGCTGCTGCTGCAGCACGTGGCCATATAGTTTGCTCAATATCCGAGGTATCTATGTTTCTCCCCACATGCATACTTCTCCACCAATAACCAGTTTCTGCTGTTCAGGGTTGGAAATATTTGTGAGTGGCTCATTCATATAGAACTTCGGCCATGTGGTATCTAGATGATCCAAGTACCAACTGTCCTGGTTGCTGACAAGGCACCTTAGACCAGCAGCAACCACCCTTGGGGCCACTCCAACACCAAGCCTATCAGAGTGTAAGAATTAGACTATCATATGTAATGAAAAGACCCGAATATGTCATAATCATGAATATCAACTTTTTTCTAAGCACTGATAAGTGTTACAGGATATGAATGTCCTATGCTTATATAGGGTTTTGTGGTTTGATGAAGAGTGGAATTCAAAAGGCGAGCTTGCTTTTGATTTTTTTTCAGGAATGACCACTGTATAGACGCAGACTGTTGGAACAATAAGTAGAGAGAATAATGAGAAGAAATTATGTGATTATTCCTAACAAGTCTATAAGGCCATCTCAAAACCGATAAACTAAAAGTCTAGAAAATTTAAGACATCGACCACCACTTCATTTGAGATCCTAAACTTATGCACACTTGGGACAACTGCTGATGCCAACAGGGAAAGCTGATTGGCTGTCTCTGAAGTTAACATGGGAACATGGTCTACAGTACCGCCCTGTATGGGGCATGCTGTCTCATATCATACCGACACTTGGTATGCTGTCTCGTACTGTACTGAACCGCATACTGACACGATAATAGAATGATATCAATATGGGGTCCGATGCCAAAGTGGTGAACCTTGTATGTAAATATGTGAATCATGCTTTGTTAGCTTCAGATTTTTATTGGCCCGATAACTTAAGTCTTCATAAATGTTTATATATTGCCACAAAGTAAAAACTTAAAAGAAAAGCATAAAAACTGAAGTAAAAATTTAAAAGTATACTGCACCGTAAATCACAATCCCATTTCAAATCCATTTTAAATTAAAGCATCTCTCAGAGCTTGGTTCAGTCCAGTTTCAGGGTAATATGGCACCATTTTGCCTGATATGGGTGGTTTGATCCCTGAGCTAGATATAAAACCAACATGCATTCTCTGGACTAAACAATATTTCTTGCATGTATCTTCATCAAGTAGAATGGCATCATCAGTGATTCAATGTAGAAGTCCCAAAGAAGTGATTTATTTCTAAATTGGTGGATAAGTGAGGAGTTTAATTATGGGTGCAACCTTATACACTTGAAAATAGATGAATACTATGAGCTTGTTACAAATAGGTGTTCTAAGCTTAGTTCTTGAAAACAGATGTTGAATAAATACATCAGTAAATGGATGAGTGAATAGATCTATACCTCTGATATGGATGAAATAATTCCCACAATTAAACATAGATGTATGAATAAAATTGACCAATTTGATGTTTTAATCTTTCAAGGCACTATTCCAAGACACATGGATTGATTAACATATGTTCTATTATACTTAAGGACATGTCCTGCAAGCTAGAAAACTATAACATATTCCCAGTAATAACGCAGGTTCTTCATAGCCAGACATGATGGTTAAAAGAATGCTTTTCTTTTGCACATTAACAGGCACAACAAGATATCTTGCATTCAATAATTTAGAAGAGATACCAGTTATGCACCACTGTTTTAGGGCTCAATTTGTTCCCGAAGTTGTCGAATGTCTCCTCCCTGTTGCCCATGCAATAACATATTTTAGAGCATAAAAAATTTAGGATGCATAAACCTGATAAAATGAAGTTTCCTTACCAATTAATGACTTCATATCCATGTGATAGTGCTATCTTTTGGGCTCGTAAGACAAAGTATTGATAGGCATCGGATCCATTCATCCTATGCTTTTTCAACCTGCAGAAAAGAAAATTGATAAGACTTACTAGTGCACATTAGAAAATGCCAATTTTCAGAATGAACACCCCACGAGATTACAGTAAGCATCACAAAGCAAAGTAGAGCTCTTTATGAAATGTAAAAAGATGATCCGAAGAAATGAAGCATCACTAAGAAATAATTTTTTTCTTTTCACAAAGAAAAGTAGGTTTCCTTATAGAATATAAATATAATCCACAGAATTGAAGAATCACTAAGAAATAAAGTTTCTATCCAACCAGTCTTCATGATACATATATAGTTATCAGGTTCACTATCCAAAGTGTTCAGTTAACAAGGTATATGATACTAGACTGCAAGACATGACAGTCATATAGAAAAATACTCTTGTTATTCATGAACTTTCTATTAGCAAAATTGTCTATGTAACTACTCCTGTAGAATGGAATTGTTTACAGGGTACTGAACATTTAAGATTTTTCAGAGACTTATTCACAATTTGGTCATGAATAAATTATTGGATAATTGATACATTCTGTTTTGCCTTTTTTTTTTTTTTTTTGCTACTGTCTTTACCACACAAATTTTTCTATATAAGCATATGAATATTAATTATCATACATCTTTTCTGTTTTTGCAAATATTTTCTGATTAGTCAATATTTCCCTTCTACTTGAACTTTGGCAGATCTCCTACAATTTTGTCTAGTTCTGAACATCTAGATTTAGGTAATGATTGCTTTCATAATGAGCTACAATGGTTGCTTGTCCAATCTACAGTTTACTACAAATACATGTCATGTAATTTCAGTGATTACAATGAGTCTACTGTAACAGCTATGGTTGGAAGGTAAAGGAAGGCATCTTCACCTACTTGCAGTGGCATAGATTGGAATGCATAAAACTCAAGTAGAAATATTGTTCTATTGTGGCAAGATGTCAACTGGAATCCACAAAAATAGTGTATGAACTACAGTGAAAATACTCTGAAACTCAAATGGAAATTCAGTGGCATTAACATTAATAGACTAATAATGCTTCCACAAACATAACGGTTTTGATGGCTCTTAACAGTGAGAAGAAAAAATTATCATAAGGAAACCACGTAAGAAAAAGCAGTAAATATGAATCATAACCAGGTTTTTGTGTTATTCTTGGTGTTTGCAAGTATTCTGCAACATGCTTTTCAAAGTTTTTGGCACTTTAGACAAGAGCAACTTCAAAAGTCACTGGGCCACCACAAGAACATCTTCCCAACTAAAACTGCTCTTGAATGAGTTCTCTAGGTTTAAGAGATAACACGATACTGGGAGCAATCATTTAAGTCTTTTACTTTTCCGCAAAGTCAGCATTCTCATTCAACAAAAGATTTTCAAGAATTTCTCTAGATCGTGACCAGAAACATATATCTTCAGAAAATGGATGCTCAGTATTTGAGTATTGCCCTTTTTTAAGGAAATGTAGGATTGATCATCGAATTAATGAGCTAAGAAGAAAATAATTAATTTTCAAGAGTTGATTTGACATACATATTCTACATAAAATTTCTATGCATCATGGTGATCTTAAATTTATGCATGGATTGACTACAATGTGTTTGAAGTAGATGATGCTTGTTTAGGATGTATTAATGTTCAATCAGTATTTCGAGATCGTAATGTGGAAGATCTGGATGCTCAAATTCAGTTATAGCACTGCACGTTGTATTTTTATACAAATGCAATGTTATAAATAGCTATTATGTGGCTATCGTGCAACGACCGTATAGCCTTCACTTTTCTGAAAATTGACGAAGAGACTAGCATATATTTGGAAGACAAGTGCATATATATAATGTTCACCATTAAATTGCTTACAAAGAATTGTTTTTGCAATGACTTTGCGTTTGGATTTTTTTTCTCTTTTTCAGATCATGATTCCATTTCCATGTTCTGAAATTTTGAGCCTTGAGTCTAGAAGTTTTCTAGGAGATGATAGGCTGCTTAAGACTTTGAAAGTCATATGATATGGAGAGAAAAAAATTGATATGGGGAGTTCTACAAAAAGGTAGAAATTCCCAGATTCATGATTTCAAGGCCTTGATGAAATTTCATTGCAAAATCAGACACCTAGTATAATAAAATCATAACTTGCTATCATAAATACATTTAAAATCATGAAAAATCATGATTTATTAGATCCAAGTGCGCCGTAAGTAATCAGTATAAAGACTAGTAGTTTAGTTTTTAGAAAATTGGTTTTGTTTACATATATTACGGGTGTATGGATAAATTATATAAGCGATCGAAAGGTTGGCCACATTTTTAAATTATTTTCCAAAACTTAAATCTTCAAAGGTTTTAAATTTGTTTGTTTGCCATATTTATAACGCATGGAAACTACAAATTATTTTCTGCATCTAGATCCAATGGATGCTAGTGCATGGTCGACATGTGGTGCTATAGTAACCTGAGTTCAAGGACAGTGGAACCATCTTGAACCACCCTGTTCGGGGCATACCGAGCATACCAGCAGTAGAAAAAGACAGTTCTAGCCTTCAAATCGAGAGGTTGGCAAAGGAGGGGGAGAGAGAGGGAGGGAGAGGAAGAGGAAGGAAGCAGAGAAAAAGAAAGAGGGAGAGGGCAGCAGTGAGTGAGGGCCACCGAAAAGGGTTGAGGGAGGGAGCTCCTATTTCGAAAGAAAATAGGGGCTTCGGCCCTTTTTTATAATTTTTTTTTTGAATTTTTTAAAGTGAAGTCAACAGCCACTATCTATTTCACTTATTATTTTTAAAAAATTTTTAAGTAAAGTCGATAGTGGCTGCCAACTTCACTTCAAATTCAAAAAATAAAAATAAAAAATGGCCATTAGCTTCACCTTAAAAAATTCAAAAAAATATATATAAATAAGGGGCTAGCGCCCCTGTTTCATTTTGAAATAGCAGCTTCATCCCTATTCCAACACAGAGAGGAGCAAGGGCTTCAAAAGCCCCCTCCCCCCTCTCTCGGCCTTGCTCTAGTGGCCCTCACTCACCAATGCCCTCTCCCTCCTCTCCTCCCTCTCCCTTGCTTTCTTTGTCTCCCCCTCTCTCTATCTTTTCCTATCTTTCCTCCCTCTCCTTCTCCCTTTGCCTCTTCCTCTCTCTGCCACCCTCTCCTACAATCTCCCTTCCTCCTCTCTATCTCTCTCCCCCCTCCCTCTCTCTCTCACCAGTTTCCCTATCGGTTCATGCCGGAATGCCATAGGGGCATTTACCATATCATACCATCAGCCTACCAGCATAGGTGCTGTTTCCAGTACTACGGACCTTCCTTGAGCTAGCATTACATTCATAATTTTCGAGGAACTGTTGAATACCATAAAAAATGAAGGCATTTACTACAAATAATATGTTAGTTTTGGAAAGTTTATTCAATGTATACATCTCTTTTACCAACAGAAGAAATTACATTGCTTAACAACTTCCATCGCTAATACTAATCTATGTCATGATTGGAAAAAGAACAATTATGTCACAGATGATAACTAAGCCTCACTGTGATGTATCAAAATAATAGACTGGAAGTTGGAGTTATGCAAATACATACCATTGATTTACATGAGGGGTGGAAGTCCAGCAACCTGAAGCCCACGTTTGAACAAGTAAGTATACATCTAATTGCCAATGACCATAGGATTATAATAAAAAAAAGTGCTTCCATATTCAACTTTGATAAACTATTTCTTAGTAATGTCTCTCACAGGATTCTATGAAATTAGTTGAAATTTGAATGGAAAAGACGATAAGCAATCATATAAGGACTGGCTATTAAATACCTCACAAAATCCAAGGATCTAAGGATATTTTATTAAGAGTAGTAATATTAAAGGGTCTTTGTCCCTGAAGGATGTTTTAAGCATGATTACTATCATCATGAGAACAAAATTTCACGTGATGAGATATGCAAAGGTATGATGCTACTACCAGGAAAGGTTATAAATAAAAGAATTTCTCAAACTTACTTGTGTTGACTTCATCACCGCCCAAATGGACAAATCTGAACTTAAAAACCTTACTAAAATCTGAAACATTGAACAGAAAATTAATTGCTTTTGTGACAATTACAATAATCAAAAAATTTACTCTTTTCATTTGAGATAAAGATATTCATATATTATGTGCCTAATCAAAAGAGGCAAATGGAAATTCTGTGAGCAACATAATTATGCATCAAAGTTACAGAATTTTGTCAAATCTATCCTTCAAGAAGTACGTTTGCTTCAAGCCTTCCCAAATAAATTCATCCATAGGATTAAAAAACACTATCCAAAAGAATTATACCAGAATTTTGTTGATCATCAATACTTCGATTAAGTGCTTGAAATAGTAGCTCTATCTAATACATTATAACTCTGAAATTGGATCTCGACTCATACTCAAAATAAGCATTGGAGGGCTATAACAAGTTCAAGTTTTTTCACATGTTCCAACATTAGGATACTTTAGGGCATGCGTTGACATTGCAGTTCACTAAACATGGATTATATCACATAGGTGTTGAAAAAATTGACCCAACCTGAAAACCTGAACCAGCCTGACTTTATCTGGGCCACGTTTCGTTCAGGGATCTTTCAGTTTGGTTCTTGTATGGGTCAAAATTTTTGACCCAAACTTTAAACAGACCGGGTAGAGTTCAGAGCTTTGACCCAGATTGGGTCATGAGGGGTTGAAAGTTTTTATTGACATCAGGGTAGTTTAGGTCGGGTTCAGTCCTGATGTTATGCTAAGAGTTACATGGTTAGTCTTCTTTGATACTAATTTTTGAAACCATCTTTGAAACAAATCAGTAAGAATTTCAAGGATTGCACCAGACATGTTACATTGAGTCCATTATGGAGTGAGCCTTGCAAAATATATTAGTTTCTGAGTCAAACAGGTTAGACTGGGTGATGTGTATTGACCTCGGCAGGTATGGATCAAGGGATCTTGACCCAATGTCACAATTCAAGGTTATGCAAGTTGTTTTAACTTCACCTAGCCTGACTTGTTGCAACCCTAACATCACCATGGAGCAATTGATGCAGTTCAGTGACAATTATATGAATACATCCTTACATAGTGACAGATACATTGACAAGATATAGATGGTTCATGTCAAATTTTTGATTGATTTGTTGTCATCAAGTGTCTGCATCTAGCTAGCATCTGTTGTATTTTCATAACAGAGTTAATCATTTTTCCAGATGGACAAAAGAGAGCGATGATTATATCACCTGAAAGAATTCCATCAATTACTTTGAATGTAAACTCATTGCTGACATCAAGTGGCTCTTGGCAATCAGCAGATGGCCACAGAGAAGGATAACCGACACCCCTGCCAGGAAAAGATGTCAGCTCCTTGAAGATTCTTATTGTGGATTATTGTTCAGTGAAACAAGAATGTTGTTTTCACTCCAGCTACTCCAGAGAAATCAATGACATCGGAGTTGGGTAAAGTTATTAAGAGACCTATGCCATGTCATGCTAACCCAACACCACCATGGTATATGCCATGCCATTTCCATGGTATAGTGTTGTTTGAACAAATATCAACACCTTATTCTGGCTATTAAGACTATTTCAGTAACCAATAGTACAGTGTTGTATGAACAATATATCAACAGCATGAGCAGAATGCAATAAGCTAACCCACATAGTCCAGACAAGATTTGATGGATAGAGTCATGGTTTTGTCAACACCGTCCACCACCACAAAGGTTTCAGGTCCTGGTATTTAGTTTTACTGTTGTAAACCTCCCAGAATTTAACGGAAGGATATAAATCGGAGGTACGTTGCCATTCTTCCCATTTATCCCTTACATTGCACACAACAGAAATATTAACTGGCTGGGGACAATAGTGAAGCAACAAGAATGCATATGCTGCTGAAAGATTCTGCGCATCATCAACTAGTCTCATAGTATCAATATGTAAATGGGAGTGAGGATGATCTGATGCTTCAGTCTATACTTTCTGAGACAAAATAAGATGCAATTTCATTATTTAAATTTTTACTTTTGCTTTTTTATGTCTCCAGCTTCTCCTACTTATGAAGATGTAAAGGACACATTTGCGATGATGATAGATGATTCATGTTCTAGTCACTGCTTATTTGTGATATCGAACATTTTCCAGGGACTTGGTCCATTTTATGCCATGAACTTTCCAAGATATTGTCAACCCATGCTCAATATATTCTTCACCAAGTTGATTGTATAGCATGCCCTTTACATGCTACATATATTCTCCAAATATTATGTTAGCCTCATGTACAAACAGAAAAGGAATCTTGCAGTATTTCCTTAGAAACACAACATCAATCTACTCATGCCAGAGTCAAACTTCAAATCCTGCTACTCATGTCCTACAGTTAGGTGTAGCTTACAGAACACAACACACAATTTTCTAGTCCAGGTATTAACAGTGACACTCGACCAAAAGTTTTCTACATATTGCCTACTGAAAAGAACATTTTCTGATTCTTTTTTCTTTTATCTATATGCAGAGATTTTCTTTTTTATAGTCGATCTCACCATTATTGCACAATGGACTTCGGAATTTTTATTTTTTAATCTCAGCTATATAACCACTTGACTATAATAGAGGGTCTGTTACTGCTTATTGATGTTTACATTAGCATGATCTTCTTAATGAGCAAAGATGACTAAAATTTGGGGGTCCTTTACCTTTAATCAAATATGGTTTTCTTCCATTCTGATGTATCTTTTGAGCTTAAATAGGTTAGCAACACAATTTATCATTATACAAGTTCAAGTCTTTTTAGTTGAACGTCAGGAATGCAAGAAGTATTTCTCTAGAAGCATATTCACCCTACATTATTGAACAGCTAAAAGGACTTTAGATCATATCTACCATGAGAGAGCATGACCCGGGACATCAATCTCCGCTAACACATTTATCCCTCGTCTTTCCGCATATCTGCAAGATTCATATTTGCACACATGAAAAGGTTGAGTTACGGAAAAGTATAATAATATAAATTCAATAACAAGAATAGTCATTCATATCCTAAACATACATAAGGTTCTCAAGATGATAGATGCATGTGGCAGGTGTACATATACTGATATACATATCCAGAGAGATTTTTGTGGGTGCGTGTATGTGTGTTTGTGTGTGCTTTAGACAGTGTAATATTTCATCTCCCAAAATCTACACACCAATATTATATTCATTTATTTGAAATGAGCCATATGTCATCCACAAAGTTGATGGACTTCCATCCCAGATGGTCTAACACAAATGATTCAAAAAATCTTAGCTGATTTTCTTCTTGTTTTAACTTTATGACCAATGCTTTCAGGCAGTGCAAACAATACAGTTTTGTTTTCATAGCTGGTGTACAGTTGAGATGTGACCAGCCTAAGGGAGGTTTGATCTAGGAAAATGCTTTCACAATCAACTTTATCAACTGAAAAGAAAGATATTTAGGAAGACCTATTGCCTGAAGCACAATTATGCTTTTAAACATTCTGATTTCTGATCGTTTATGGATTGGATGGTTAAGCAACAGGGAGAACAGATGAGCGACAGATATTCTGCTATGATAGAAGAAATTGTCTAATGGTAGTTGTCTGCAAAATAAGTGCTTGAGATGGTGTGCCAGGAACAATATCTTAGCCGTGGCCCTTGCAAATATGGCCCATCATCTTGCAGATCTAGGCACAAAGGAAGGTTATGCTGACAGCAGGCCCAAGATGAGAACCGGTCATCTTTCCCAATAATTACACCAAATCAAGTTTGCTATCAAACATGACCCAAATAACTACAGAAATAAAGACTTACTGGACAATCTCTTGAGCATCAGCCATGGCATATCTCTCTGTATAAGAGTATGCCCCATTCCAGAGTCTTGGATATGAAGGTATCTCTAGTGGAAAAGATTGCATATCCACAATATGCCAATGAAGAACATTCTGCAAGAAAGTAATAATGATACAAAGTTATTTTGAGAAAGCATAATGCAGAGGTCCTGAATCAGGGATATTTGCATAAGATTTCTTTTTTCAAAAAAAAAAAGGGCCAAACCACCATGTACATGATTTTGAACAAAATTTGATGGTTTAATTTGAAATACAGGTACTAATGAGCAAGAGAAACAGCAGACATTCACGGAAGTAGCTTGAGCAAAATAAACCTTATGCAGGTACTAGCGAGCAAGAGTAACAGCAGACATTTACAGAAGTAGCTTGACCAAAATAAACCTTATGTCATACCCGCAGTTATCACACTTACCAATTTACTGTAGGACATTGAATCAATAACATTCTTTATCACTGGTACAGGCAGATAATGCCGTGATGTATCTGCATCACACGGAGTAAAAGGAAACAGTTAGAAAGCATTTGCATGTATAAAGACGATCATGAATTTGTGCATGAAATGCAGTGTTTGCCATGCCACCCTGAACCACCTATTTTGAGGCATACAATGCCATGGTATGAAAACACTAGTTGGGTCTGCACGGGCCCCATACCAAAGTGTACTGAGGTGAATCAGGGTGCATGCTGACCCATACCACCTCATTTCAAGGAGTATTATGATAAAAAGTGATAAAAATGGCTCTAAAGCTATGTTGGTATATGGTGCATACTGTATTGCACTAATCTGTACCGCACCGAACCAATAATATGGTACTCGGTACCAAGATTGTGGACCCTGCACAAAAGTGTCCTATTTTTGTATATTTTTGGAAAGATGAAAGCAAACAACATCATTTTGCTCACATAAAAATGGTGGAGAAATTTTCATTCTATTAAAGGTGAAAACATTAAAAGTAGATATTTGGGATAAATGTCAAAAGAAAAAAAGTATATTTATTATTAATGAAAAGTGAAAATGCAAATGAATTGTCAAATAGTAGGTAAGAGAAGTAGCATGTGCATATAACATGATGTGCAGACAAATATACACAGTTGAGATGGAGTCCCACCATAGGATTTGAACTTGGATACCATCCATGTAAGATAAGTTATTTAGATCGAGAATTTATATCCTTGATTATGATTTATAATGTTTAAAATGTTTAAAATCATAATCAAATAGTTTGAAAGCTTTTAGGTATGTTTCTACTGATTATAAAATGGATGATTTTTAAGGGCAAGATATAATATTTAGTTTTAAAAGGGTCCAAGCTCACTGTCTTCTAAATTCTATATCTGATCAATCAATTGCATCCCAAATAATCAAATTATACGATTCAATGGGCATTTATTTTGTTCTCCCTCAGCTGTCCTCATAAATTTTACAAATTATTGTTCAGCAACTGCAAAAACTTGTTTTTAAGCATCTAGACGTATTGCAAGATGCAGATTGAGATCAATGGGGTGGATTCTCATTTTTAATGGTGCATCACATAATGGAGATTGACATAAATTTAGGCTCAAATCCTTTCTGTAAGATTATAGGTTTATCTTTCTAATTTAGGCTCAAATCCTTTCTGTACGATCATAGGTTTATCTTTCTATCATCGAAAGATGCTGTAATCGAGAAAACAATACAGATGTAACTAAATTGCATGACATCTAGCATCTACCCCATATAATTCATCGGGGCTCATTCATGATATGAATGTTATTGCTTTTATAATAACTATTTCAAATATTATCTCTACAGTGTCACTACAAACACATCATGCTCATCTACCAGGAGTCAGCCAGAGAAAATTTTGAAGAATCTTTTGATGGATAGCATATTTATGGTTTATCTTCTCACATTCAATTCATTATGTTCTTGTTTCCACTATTGAAAAAATATATGCACTCTCAATATCCATAGGAGGCCTTTGGTATGAAAGACATATTAACTAAGCATATGTTCACCTTAGGAAACTTTTACTAAGGAATATGACATTAATAGGCACATAAGCATTAAAAGTAGCCATACAGATCATGAAGCAAGTTTAATGACACATGGGTATGGTTTTGATATTCGAAGCTATGATTTCATAATGTAGCTATTTTCTTGTGCAACAGAAGTTTATAAACATCCTAAAATCGTGAAATTAAAATTCTATTTTGAATAGAATCTTCTAAATTCATTTTCTCCCTCCTTATCATCTTGCATCTTTTCCCATTTTCAACTCTTATCCTTTTCAGAACCAAGCACTTCTAGAAGTTGCGGCTCTCAAAAATTCAAACATTTTAAAACTAGAAGAATTTGCAATTTTGATTTATAATCTTCCACATACAGCCCTAGAATTTATTCATAAAATTGGTACATCTGGCTAGTCAATTTCTAAAACATGCAGAAAATGAATTGAGCTTTAAAAGTATTATTTAGAAAAGTAGAAGGTCAAAGCCACATTTCGTTAATAGTGAAACATTTTGTTCAATGGTGAAACACATTTCATCTTACTTGTATGATATCCGGATCCTATTGGTGGCAGAACTTCTTGGACATGTCATAGTATTGGTGTACAAAGTCAGAATGGACGTTTGATATTAGCCATCAAAATCAATTGCATTCATGTTAGAATTGCATCCAAGGAATGAAAGACAGAATGCTTATTCTTGACTCAAGGAAGCAAACACAAACTCCATTATATAAACCATCAATTTAAACTTTTTTGAGGAATTATGCAAGCATTATCCAAGAGAATTGTATGAGCCAGCATAATTTCCAGAATAGCTGCAGCAAGCTTGCCATGGATTGGTCCAACTGTAGAAGCACTTGGATACACTTGGAAGCCTGTGAATATATCTTGGTTGGATGCCTTGGTCCATACAACAGTAGTTAACTTTCAGATGCACAGTCTGCATCTGAGATCACAGATGAATGCAGATCAAGTTGATGGCTAACAATTTCCATGTTAAAATACAGGTTTTTGTGACAGAAAAAGCTTGGTGTGGCTCTGATAGTATATGCAGAAATAGTTATGCCTCTCATTCCTAGACTTCAACAAGGTCAACCAGGAGGTCAATTATTTTTGGGCTTCTGTGAATGATTCAGGCTCACTCATGTATCTCCTTGATGACTTGCAAATCATGATAATGACTCTAAAAGCAATTGAGTCTGATATCATGCACATATCAGCACTAAAGCCATCTTCAGATTAAAATGACAAAGAGGATGGAGCAGGCAAGGTGGTGAGACACAGCATTATAGGTCCCACTGGTTAGGTAAAATCCCGACATTGAGACATTTCAAGCATCATAGAATACAGAACGAGAATAGTTACATCATTTTTTAGGGTGCACGCGCGAGAGAGAGAGAGAGAGAGAGAGAGAGAGAGAGAGAGAGAGAGAAGAATAAAGTCAGACCTTCTGAAGCACTGTTTATCATTTAGAATTCAGAAATAGTTTATTTCAAAATTTACAAGATAAATTATAGAATACTAATATTTAGCAAGTAGAAGCAAGTATCTGTCAGATGGTAACTCACCAATTAGAAGTCCACGATAAGAAAACCTTGGCTGATCAAAAATAGTCCAAGGAGCCAAATGAAGTTCAATAACCCTGGTGGTGAAATTAAAATAACACAATTGGCTAAACGTCTGCACAGCATTTGAAGTCTGGTTAGCAGAACTTCTAGGAAAAGGCTGCAAATATTACACTAATGCATTTACCAGTAACATCAGTTATGGGATGAATGCTTGTAAGTTACCTGCAAAGCATGAAGTGCTCCAAAAACTGTTTGAGCCTGCAATAAGTATTATCATATTAAGTAGGCATATGTTTATTGAGAGACTATTTTTCTTTTAGAATGTACGAATAAGTGACATTTCTGTGCATTCAACATTCAAAGAATTAATGTCATGAGTACAAAATCTTCCCCACCTTTAAGTCCTCAGAATTTTTTAGGTTCATTCTCATAATTATTCTCCACTATCATGCAAATTGCCTTGGCAATTGTTTCTTCCAATTAGACATAAAACATACCTTTAGGAATTATGAGAATATTTTGATGCCTTGTTGTGCTACAGAAGGATAGCATACTGAAGCACCAAAGCCCAAACTCAAAAAGAACTGATAGCATTAAAGTGTGGTTGAGAAACTGGATATAAAACAATCCCTTATTACTAGTAAATCATGCTATCATTGATCATCTTTTTGTATAGTTGATTTACTAAGCATGCTGTCACACTGCAACACAGCAGGCAATTATAAGAAGCACCTCATAAAGATTTCTCTCCTCCAGATGAGCAATATAATGGAAGACATTCTAGTTTATGAAGATGGCAGGAAAAGAAAGGAAACAGACAATAATGAAAGCTGAGACAGAAATCTGGAGTCATGAGTTAAGAGCCAAAAGGAACAATACAACTTGTCAGGCACCAAGCTTCCCTCTATTTTTTTTTTTTTTTTGGTGCATGAGGTGCCAAGCTTCTTTATTCATGCTGTCTTGCTAATTTAGCAAACCTACTAGTTAGTGCCTATGAGTCTTCGTAGCTTCCATAAACCCAGATTGCACCACTCCCCTCCAACCCACTCATCCACCCAGGAAAAAGAAAGGCACTCCACTCCACAAGAAGTTTTTTATATTTTTAAAATAAACCTGTTGATGACAAAACAAAAAATTTTGAAAATAGGATCAAATTTGTACCTACCTCAATATGTGCATATAAGGGATTTCCAGTTGTGGGAACAGATAATTTGTAGGATTCATCAATTCCATAGTTCAGCTGCACATCAACCATGATACATTTCAGACTAAAGAATTAAAAAATTGCAGTATAGAGAAGCATGAACCATATCTTTATATTCAAAATATAAATGAGAAATATATTCATTTTGCGTGACAATAAGCATTCTTTTTTTTGGAGATCACTGACAGGTTGTTCTACCTACTTATTACAGTCACAGTTTAAGTGATTGGGTCCTAGCCCTTTTAAAATCTAATTTTGCCCAAACAATACTTCTAGCACTTTTGTAGATCAGGTATCAATCTCATTAGGACTCATGCTGCACATTAATGTGCTATTACTTGGTTTTCTTTAAAAATCTAATTTTGCCCAAATAATACTTCTAGCACTTTTGTAGATCAGATATCAATCTCATTAGGACTCATGCTGCACATTAATGTGCTATTACTTGGTTTTCTAACAGCTATGTTGTATAGCAATCCAAATAGTCGAAGAATAACACTTCAACAAATAGTTTTTTGATGACCGAAAAAGAAAAAACAAATAGCTTTCCAGTAGAATCTATATTAATATCAACACAAATTTCACCATCACACGAAAAGAGACAATACATTCATGGTATGTTAACTGTTATCTAAAGTGCCAAATTTCAGAAAAGATACCTAATACATCATCAAAATGACTCATCCTACCTTTATATTGTAAAGGAACCAGTCTTGCTTAATCTTGAATTAAAAACTTTACACTTTTACCAGTACTATTATCCTCATATTCATACAGATATTCTGCAAAAATATTATACATAGTATAATTTCAGATTTCAAATAGTTTTCATCCACAGAACAAACTCCATCAAAAGAAAAAAATCCACAGAACAGGAAAGTTTATATCTTTCAATGAAACGAATGAGAATCATTGCCAAATACTTTCAGAAACATCGAAATAAATTACCTGATCATCAGATGAAAGAACCACCACATTCACACCAGCAAGAACACCAGACCCCGGCACGCGACCATCAATGGTGTGAGCCGCTTGGACAAGGTTGATCGTCCTCTGGAATGCATCCTTCAAGATCCCAGAACCATCTGAATACTTGCTCCCGTCTGTCGTCAACTGGAAATCTCTGCCCAAATAAAGGGTCTGCGACCCTTGGGTCACTGATTTTGGCATCGGCCACAGATTTATGCCATCAGCGAGGAAACAAAAACCCAAGAGAATTCCAATGAAGAACCCTATAGAGAGAGTTCGGCTAGCCCCAGAGGAAGCTGCCGCCAGTGGCATTTTGGTGATTATGTGAAATGGATCTGAATACCAGGGAACAGGTACTACTTCTGGAATGCGAACAAAATGTCGAATTTTGTTTTGAGGGATGGGGATAAAAACCCAAAGGAGATGCTTTGAAAGGGAAAAAAACGCAGATGAATATAAAAGCGGCAACTCATTTATTGCAGTGAATCCAACAAATGCAGCCAAAAAAGGAAGCGTTTTGAAGAGAAAAATGTAAAAATCTCAAGGAAAGAGAAATGGGGAACTTGAATTCAAGGAATTGGAAGAGGGATCTAAAGCGGATTTTTTCCCCCCGAAACCCAATAACGAGTCCAAAAGGAAAGCTTTTTGAAGTGAGAAAAAGGCAAACTACGGCTTACGAAGGAATGCAAGAGAAGAAGAGCGGCATTTTGTGAATCGATGGAGAGAACTCTTGAAGAATGATAAGAAGTGACCAACTGCTCCAATATAAGATGGAATTTTGACGGCTAGATCCCAATGCAGGCAGCTTAAATGGAGTGGAATGGCGTGCTCCCGTAGTTTCTTTTGGAGAAGGAATTGGAATCCGAAAGCCCCAAGAAGAGGGAACCGTGGGAAAGAAAACAAAAGGGTGGAGATAAGCTCAGAAGGGTGGCATTTTGGGAAGCTTAGAGTGAGAGAATCCACAAGAAGAGTAGAAGACAGAGACCATGAAACCAACGAACAAGAAGAGAGAGAGGGTGGGTGCCGGAGGGAGGGAAATGGAGCCCAACCACGGTACCAAAAGCGGTGCAATAGGCATGACACGTGATTGGTAAATTTAGGAAATTCTTATAAGGACCAATGATTAAGTGACACGAAAGATGAATCGAGTCTTGGTACAGATAATGGGCCCCGAAGATTTAAGGTTCCATCACGTGTTTTTCGTCCGTCAGTGACTCACGGGCCATGCTCTCTTCCCGCGTCGCATAAACGAATTCCCATGCGGACGGTGCATGTGCTTATCACGTGAGGATGGAGAGTGGAGCAACTATGATCGTATCATGCATCCACCGACAGTCTACATACTTACACATGATCCTATGCGGGAATCAGGAAATAAAATGATCGAGACTGATCAGATCTTGTTAGATGTACAATAAAGATTGAGAGGATCAATTTATGTAGATAGTATTCAAGTAGAACTAATTTTGTTGGTACACATTCAAACAAATTTGTCTTGTATACTATGTTTTCTATGAAACAGCAGAGTCATAATTACTAAACGTTAGTCATTGTTGAAAATTTATAGTTCTTTTCCTATTTTATTGCATCTGCCTCAAAGAAAGATAACGCAGTACTTTATGGCCATATAGGTTGGTATTTATTTCCTATTTTGTCAAACTTCTTCTATCAGAGATAAAACACAAAGGAATCAGTGAAAACATATGCCTTTCCTTCAGCTTCGGTGAGGGTCCATGAATTCCTGTAATTTTGAGAATTTGAAAAGATTTGCACATGATTAATTTAGAGAGTATGATGAGGATTTCTATTATTGATAGGTTTCCATTGAGATCCCATCCATTATAAAATTATATTCTAAAAGTCATAAATGGTAACTACTACCCATCTTTTGAGATGGACTTGTCGAAGAACATGAGCAATTTTACAATCTCACAAGATGGAACATATCTAGAGGGAAGCTTACAGTGCAGTTAACTGATTGGCAAAAAATATAGTCAATTGCATTGAAACTACTGTGTGAATGTTTCTTTTAAATTATTGGATATTTTATTTTCTACTTCCTTCAGATGTATTTACCGTAGATAAATTTAATAAATTTGATTTACTAAAAAAAAAATAGATAGTAGCACCATTAAGTCCTAAATGATTTGAGATCGTCTCCTTTCTCTCTTTTAGTATCGTGATAGATTTATCATCATCGTATAACAATAAACAAGTTCATTAAAATTTGAGGGACAATGACATATCAAGTTTAGTTGCAAACTTCATATACAACTAACATCTTATCCAAACATATCTTGTTAGTGGTTGGACAAAAAAAATCTTCAGTCTTTAAAATTTTTGCAATACTACCAACAATTTCAATTGGTATTAGAATAGCAAAAAGATTGCAGTTTATGTGTCATTAACTGTGTATATATAGGATTAGAGGATCCTCTATGGGCAAGACATATAAATTATACTAATTACCTTAAATATCTACTCTTATGCAAGAACAGACTTGTCATTTTCTACTATTCTCGTTTGTATTCTATTTATTTTTAGTTAAATAAATATTAATATTTTTGATGACTTATATTTTCTAATATTATTATTTTATTTCTAACCTTTTGTCTCCTTGCTCTTCCCGAATTGTTTTAAAAAAAATTTACGAATCTATATCTTTACAGAATTATAACATAAATCCCTTATACGTTACCAACGCGACAAAGTCACTGCATCCAACCATGATACATTTAAATATAATAAAATCTGCGCACCAGACCATCAACCTGGCAGTGGCAGACAAAATCGTACGGACCAGGGCGATGCTCCTGCGTTGAAGTGGAGGGACACGCATGGCCATTCGAGTTACGCTTAAATGAACTCAGTCGAAAGAAAGAAAAAGCTGCCAGTATATAAACTAAACTAAATTATCAAGCTCTAAATGCCTGGGCCTGGACCAACCAATTTTGAAAGCAAAGAAGAGAGTGGTTGCCACTAGGACGTTGGCCTTATCTACTCATTAAGAAGAGTGTATTTTTAATCATAATTATGTATCAATGCATCATAACACCTCCCCTCCAGAGGCACTCAATGGAATTATCAAGACATCCCTCTAACTTCGGTAAGTCAAACTCTGCATTGACTTTGCAATGAAATGCAAAAATAATTTTTTATAATATTATAATAAAAAAATAATTAAATAAATTAATGATAAATTTTACATATTGCTTAACGAATATATCTATAAAAAATTATTATACATAGATTAATTTTTTAATAATAATTAATATTTAAAATATATTAATTTTTAATAAAAAAAATTATTTTTTTTATTTATTTTCTATTTTAAAAAAATATCGGAACCGGCCCTGAGTGAAGTGTTCAGCGACGAGCAGTTTCCGCTTTGCACCACAGAGTTGTGGAGGCACGTCGCCACGCAAAACCCAGTGTTCTCTTCAGTAGCAGCCAGCACGATGGTCCACCATGCACAGGAGCACCTTTAAGAAGTCCACGCGCAGTTCTTTTTCTCTCATTGAAACCAAACTTACTTGGACTTCGTTTTACGTTTTTTCTCCATCCCAATAAATCAAATTTTACACGAATATAAGAATTCTAGTTATTCCCCCTCGACTTTTATCGAGAGACCAACAAACTTTGCTTACCTAACACGTACTACAGGTCTTGTTTGAATGGTGAAGCCACGAGGCCCGAGCTACAGGATCAAACAGGTCCTTTCTATCCCTTTCAATACCTCTCTAAACATTGCATTCCAGACATCTCTATTACTTGGTTCTTAGCTTATAACTCTCCCATGCTGTGCCAGAACTCAAAAAGTAATAAAACATTCTAGCTCACCTCTAATTCAGGTGCAGCTTTAACACTACAGTTATCACTTACTAGAATCTCCAAAGGCATCTCATCTCGAAATATTCCTCTATCCAGAAGAATATGGGGAAGAAAATAACGAACTCTTCTGGGCGCATCAAAACAGATTACTGGTTCGAACCCTACCGCACTTACAAACATGGATCATCAGAAATATGATAGGTGACAAAGATTGGCAGGAAAAACCCCTTCAAACTCTCTTATCACCTGCACACATATAACACCAGAAATCCTTTCGAAGTAAGAACAAGGTGGTGTTTCAGCTTTAGAGCTATACTGTCAAAAATAGGTAACATCTAGCCAGCACAAAAGCCAAACAATTCTGGTATTCTGGCATTGAATGGATTCCCTTCTATAACACCTGACAGATAACCTTCTCGAATATTAATTTCAACTCATGCAATAATTTGGGCAGATATGTCCTTTATTTCAGTAAGCAACAGCGACCTTCAAACATATATAGATCCTCAATTCAGGCCTAAATCCATCCTAGTTAATACCTTGGTAAAATGCCGATTATGAATCTTTCTTTTGAAGCATATACATACAAGGGTGCAGAAAATTTTATGGGGATGCTGACACAGGGCTCTTAGAGTGCAGACACCACAGTAGATGAACCTATCCGCTCTAAATTGCATACAGCTTCTTATATTCACTATTCAGTATCTCCGAGTCCGATGCCACGGATATAGTCCATGAGTGTGACCTACTCACAGAGGCCCTCCTTATGTTTCTCAAGTTTTTCTCTTCAAGCCGGTGAACAATGATGCAGTAGCACATGGACCCCAGGGTGGTCAGCATAATAGAGGCACCGATTGCCATGGTAGACCAGGCAAGCCACCAGTCATCGTGGCCCACCACAACATATGTCAGTGAGATGAAGGAAACGGATATAAAGAGACATGCCAGCCACATCAGCTTGTTCATCACAAACACCATCATCCTCTTGGCCTTCTGCTCGACAACTATTAATGAAGTCTGAACAACAACCACTGCAAGAGAGATGAAGAGGGCCAATGAGTCGAAGACCAAAAAGATGATGAATGCCGCGTTATTTGCCACGTAAGCTTGTCCAAGGGTGTAACCATTTTCCGGTTGCTCAACAAACTGGCCTGGCACGGTGAATATGGCTGCAAAGGCCACAGTGGCAATGAGCACCGCGACGACTGTGTTGGAATTGATGGCATTGTTGAGACCTCCAATGTGTAGCTTCTGAAGCCTCTTCTTGATTTTTTGAACCCTCATTTGAGTCTGACGGGTTTGTCGGATTTGGTTTTGAACATCATGTTTTATGTCACTGACAGTTTGCTTGAGTTGCTTTGCAGGGTTTGGTGGATTTGCTTGCTCCTTTGCAACCACAGCACCAAACTCTCTTAGAACCACAGAAATCTCTTCATGACAGCATTTTTCTGCAATACCTAGAGCAGTCTCACCAGCTTTATTGACTGCATTGACATCAATTCCCTCAACTGATAATAAAGCCAGCACTATCTGCAAAGACGAGTAGATTTTATTATACATCAGTAAGAGACAGGAGAACTATAAAACAAAGCTTAGAAGCAATCAACTAATGTGGCTAAGTTCTAGACAAGAATAGCTACGGACGAAACTAGGTTGAGAAAATTATAATATATATAGCTTCTTAAGACCCGTAAATATTATCAAAGAACAAGAAGATCCATAATAATAACAATAACTGTTCATATATCACCTACTCTGATCAACATTTGTAAATTCTTCATTGATTATTCCATTAAGAACTACATCCTTTATAAGAGCAAGCTTTACGAAAACTTGTCTCCCTTCTTTCCAGGATTTTAAACTTCATTTGCAACAGCAGAAGTAAAGTCAATATGGAGTAAATGCCAAAGTAATAATTTTGGAGTGAGATTGAAAACCTTCATTATTTTGGAGATAACCTTCCTGATCAGTTGAGAGTGTAAAGGCCGGCATGTCAACAAGTAGAAGAGCAAGCGGGTGACCCAAAACCAGCCTAAAACAGGCCAGACACCAATAAACCATAAACAATATACCAACCAATTGCCTACTTCTCCTCAAACTTAGTAAAAGATCACAGGCTACATATTCTGGCAACACCAGCTTTGATAGGATATGCACCAACAACAGAATAGCCAAAGAAGCAAATAGTTGCCGATTCATATCTTAGTATAAGGAAATTTCTACTAAAAACCTGCTTTGGAAACTCATCATCGCACCCCCTTCCTAATCATTTCCTTGATATAATTTTTTGAGGGATTCACTTCTCTGTACCCACCTGAATCTGCTTCTGCACCTGCACCTATTCAGGCAACTAAAATCTTGAAGAAATCGGCAAAAGTCTACCATAAGGGTCTGGTTCATTGTGGATCCCCTGTTAGAGTCTAACTCTGTTCAGTGATAGGGAGATTTACAGCTACAAATGAAAGCTTTGAACTTATGGTTTGCTTCCCATTTTTTGGGAGATAGATATTCATGCATGATAATTTGCTGGTATGGGATTCAAATCAGGTGAGGCTAGCAATGTGATTCATACATATTGTTGGTGTTGGGTATAAAATAACCCCCCAGCTGAAGTTCGTGACAGGAGTGACCCTCCAGGGATTCTACCGACTTCCGATCTTCAGTGACATCTTTCCGAACCTCTCCGGCGGCCGAGCCTCTGCAACATTCTCAAGTTCTGCCGACGGATAAACCCCCACCAGCGTCGATCGGATTCTTCACGACGGACGGACTCCACCCAAGTTTCTACCTGCTAGACTTCATCCGGACTCCTACGGGAGCCGGACTTCGTCCCCGACTCCGACTGCAGGAAGACTTCATCCGGACTCCTACGGGAGCCGGACTTCGTCCCCGACTCCGACTGCAGGTAGACTTCATCCGGACTCCTACGGGAGCCGGACTTCGTCCCCGACCCCGACTGCAGGTAGACTTCATCCGGGCTCCTACGGGAGCCGGACTTCGTCCCCGACCCCGGCTGCAGGAAGACTTCATCCGGACTCCTACGGGAGCCGGACTTCCACCCAGAACTCCTATTGCAGGTAGACCTCATCCGAACTCCTACAAAGGCCAAACTCCGAAATTCTACCGCAAGCGATCTACCCCGAGCTTCTGCTACAAGCGGTCTACTTCAAATTTCTACTACGAGCGGTCCGCGCCGGATTTTCGCTGTAAGCCTTCACCCGAGCTCCTCTCAGATGGATAGCTACCTCTCTCCGCCAGACGCTTCGACCGAGCTTCGGCCGACAGGCCTGGACTCCCTGACAGGCCACAGTAATGGCCACGACTCTGCTCCACCTCCTGCGACGGATTCTGCGCGGCTCCACCACTCCCCGCAACAGGCTCCGCACGGCAGGCCGCAGTAATAGCCACGATTCTGCTCCACTTTCTGTGACGGATTCTGCGCGGCTCCACCACTCTCTGGCAAGTCACGACAACGGACGCCGCTCCACTCTCCGCAACAGGCTCCACGTGGCGGGTCACGGTGATAGCCACGACCCCACCCATTTACTCTTCATAACAAACTCCTTCAGGCCCCGAGCGGCCCACTGCCAGACGGTTACAGACGTTGCTATCAGTCTGTTGCACTCTCCGTCTATAAAAGGGGGACCCCAGATACGTTATTTTCTAAGCTCGCATTTCTATCTCAAAACTCTGCTAAAATTTTCGTTCGAGCACTCCATTCTTGTTGAGGCAGAGAACTGACTTGAGCGTCGGAGGGTCTTGCCGGAGCACCCCAAACTCCGGTTTAGACTTTCTTTGCAGGTCCCGTCGGCGACCGCGACTCCCTCGACTCCAGCTTCTCCGACGTAGGTGGATTTTTGCACCAACAGGATTGGCGCTAGAGGAAGGGGCTGTGTCTTCGCAGTACCCTTGTTCTTAAAGGAGCGCTCAACGGGACCGCCTTCGATCATCTTTTCCGACGTCCTCTCCTCCTTCCCCCACTAGATCTTCGCCCGATGCCTCCCCGCAAAACATCCACACGGCGATCCACGGCCTCTACGGCCAGATCTCAGGCTCCGGCCTCACCTCCAGTTTCCCAGCCTCCTCCTCCTCCTCCGGCAACGGCGGTTGGCGCGGAACAATTCGACCTACTGGCCTAGCAGGTCAGAGGCCTCGCTGAAGCGGTGCAGGCCATGCAGCAGCAGCAACAGCCGCAGGCGTCAGTGCGACTGGAGAGAACGTCGCTGGAACTCCAAAATCCGGCGGTAGGACGGGCAACTTGGGGCAGCCGCCCCGTCTTTCCCAAAAAGACGAATCCGAGGGTGGAGAGCCCTCAGTCAGATCACGATTCCACCCCTGGAAGATCTCTACCTCCATTCTGCCAGAAGACCCTCGAGACCCGTAGTCGAGAGGATTTCCTGGACCGGAGGCTCCAGGAGATGAACCGGTGGATCGAAGAACTCCGCCACGCTCCCCCCGCTTATGGTGAGGACATTTGTACTGACCCTTCCTTTTCTCAAATGATCATGCAGGAACCGATCCCGCCAAACTTCAAGCTCCCTCAGTTTGAAAGCTACGACAGGACTTCGAACCTAGTTGACCACCTGGAGGCCTTCCGGACAATGACGCTGCTTCATGGCACGCCCGACGCCATCCTGTGCCGAGCTTTTCCATCCACCTTGAAGGGAGCGGCGAGAAACTGATACTCGGCACTGAAGTCGGGTACCATCTTTTCCTTTGATCAGATGAGCCACCAGTTTGTGGCTCATTTTGTTAGCAGCCGGCATCCCCGGAAGGGTTCGAAATCCCACATCAACATCAAGCAGAGGGAGGGGGAGTCCATTCGGGCTTACGTCAACCGTTTCAATGTCGCCGCGTTGGAGGTCCGGAACTTGGACCAATCGGTCGCGATGGCCGCTCTAAAAGGCGGTCTTCAGAAGAACGACCTTCTATTCTCCCTGAAAAAGAAGTACCCCAGAGATTTTGCTGATTTGTTGGCTCGAGCCGAGGGGTACGCCCGAGCAGAAGAAGCCTTCAAGATGAAGGACAAGGAGACCGCGAGAGAGCGGCAGACGGGAGACTCGAGTAAGCCCGCAGTCGAAAAGGGGCGAGAGAAGCTCGGCCACGTTCTCGAACTCCCCCCGGGCATAAGCACGCCCAGACTCCTCCCCGAGCATGCAGATAGAGAAGCCCGGAGTGCCAGGTCCGTCGGGGGTCTCCCCCAGGAAGATTCCGCAGTTATACCCCCCTCAACGCATCGAAAGTTCCGGGACTAACCTAAGTCGCTCCGAAGGATGCAGAGGTACGAGGACAGGGATGACTCGAAGAACGCTTAGGGCCAAAGTGGACGCCAAAGAGGGTCAGAGCTCTCGGAGAGAAGACAGACACCGACAGAACTCTTAGGCGGAATGAGACTCCTGAAGGCGGAAAGGTGGGTTCAAATAGACCCTGGGATCCGGCGCTATGATGATCGCGGATCTCCCCAGGCCGACCCACGCTCGCCACGTATCCCACTCGCCACAGCAGGTGGCTAAAAACGGCTAACAGCTGACAGAGCCATTACTGCGCCGTACCTGGGCCAACGCTCCAATGAGAATTCCGAAAGGTCCCTTCGGATCGCCCCGATTTAAAAAGACTCCGGCACGCGCGCATTAAATGCCAGAATATCTGAGGGCGATCGTGCACAGGATTCAAGAGAACAACTTCGGCTGTGAAAATTTCTCTGTACTTCCTTCATTCGAAACTCGAACTCGGAAGTAGGGGGACTGGTGTTGGGTATAAAATACCCCCCAGCCGAAGTTCGTGACAGGAGTGACCCTCTAGGGATTCTACCGACTCTCGATCTTCGGCGACATCTTTCCGAACCTCTCCGACGGCCGAGCCTCCGCAACATTCTCAAGTTTTGCCGACGGATAAACCCCCACCAGTGTCGACCGGATTCTTCACGACGGACGGACTCCACCCAAGTTTCTACCTGCTAGACTTCATCCGGACTCCTACGGGAGCCGGACTTCGTCCCCGACTCCGGCTGCAGGAAGACTTCATCCGGACTCCTACGGGAGCCGGACTTCGTCCCCGACCCCGACTGCAGGTAGACTTCATTCGGGCTCCTACGAGAGTCGGACTTCGTCCCCAACTCCGGCTGCAGGAAGACTTCATCCGGACTCCTACGGGAGCCGGACTTCGTCCCCGACTCCGGCTGCAGGAAGACTTCATCCGGACTCCTACGGGAGCCGGACTTCGTCCCCGACTTCGACTGCAGGTAGACTTCATCCGGACTCCTACGGGAGCCGGACTTCGTCCCCGACTCCAACTGCAGGTAGATTTCATCCAGACTCCTACGGGAGCCGGACTTCGTCCCCGACTCCGACTGCAGGTAGACTTCATCCGGACTCCTATGGGAGCCGGACTTCGTCCCCGACCACGACTGCAGGTAGACTTCATCCGGGCTCCTACGGGAGCCGGACTTCGTCCCCGACTCCGGCTACAGGAAGACTTCATCCGGACTCCTACGGGAGCCGGACTTCGTCCCCGACTCTGGCTGCAGGAAGACTTCATCCGGACTCCTACGGGAGCCGGACTTCGTCCCCGACTCCGACTGCAAGTAGAGTTCATCCGGACTCCTACGGGAGCCGGACTTCGTCTCCGACTCCGGCTCTAGGAAGACTTCAACCGGACTCCTACGGGAGCCGGACTTCGTCCTCGACTTCGGCTGCAGGAAGACTTCATCCGGACTCCTACGGGAGCCGGACTTCGTCCCCGACTCCGGCTGCAGAAAGACTTCATCCGGACTCCTACGGGAGTCGGACTTCGTCCCCGACTTCGGCTGCAGGAAGACTTCGTCCGAACTCCTACGGGAGCTAGACTTCGTCCTCGACTCCGACTGCAGGAAGACTTCATCCAGACTCCTACGGGAGCCGGACTTCCACCCAGAACTCCTGTTGCAGGTAGACCTCATCCGAACTCCTACAAAGGCCGAACTCCGAACTTCTACCGCAAGCGATCTACCCCGAGCTTCTGCTACAAGCGGTCTACTTCATATTTCTACTACGAGCGGTCCGTGCCGGATTTTCGCTGTAAGCCTTCACCCGAGCTCCTCTCAGATGGATAGCTACCTCTTTCCGCCAGACGCTTCGACCGAGCTTCGGCCGACAGGCCACAGTAATGGCCACGACTCTGCTCCACCTCCTGCGACGGATTCTGCACGGCTCCACCACTCCCCGCAACAGGCTCCGCACGGCAGACCGCAGTAATAGCCACGATTCTGCTCCACTTCCTGCGACGGATTCTGCGCGGCTTCATCACTCTCTGGCAAGTCACGACAACAGACGCCGCTCCACTCTCCACAACAGGCTCCACGTGGCGGGTCACGGTGATAGCCACGACCCCACCCATTTACTCTTCATAACAAACTCCTTCAGGCCCCGAGCGGCCCACTGCCAGACGGTTACAGACGTCGCTATCAGTCTGTTGCACTCTCCACCTATAAAAGGGGACCCCAGATACGTTATTTTCTAAGCTCGCATTTTTATCTCAAAACTCTGCTAAAATTTTCGTTCGAGTACTCCATTCTTGTTGAGGCAGAGAACTGATTTAAGCGTCGGAGGGTCTTGCCGGAGCACCCCCAACTCCGGTTTAGACTTTCTTTGCAGGTCCTGGCGGTGACCGCGACTCCAGCTTCTCCGACGCAGGCGGATTTTTGCACCAACAGTTGCAAAAGCAAAAGAAAATATTGAAGGAAAAAAGAAGAAGAAAAAAAATGTTAGATCGACCTTGTTTCTTGGAAAAATAAATGTAGATAGATCATTAAGAGCTAAAATAGAAGGTATAGGAAAAGAAAAAATATAGTGGCAAATATTGAGGGAAAAGAACAGAAGGGAAGCACGGAGAGAGAGAGAAAGAGAGAGAGAGAGCTCTTCACAGGTCAAGGACCTAACCAGTCAAAACAGAACAATATCAACAATCTATACGGGAGTGTTGCTAGGTAGGTCATCTACATGAAACTCTGTTAGTAATTGAACCACCTACCTAGGTAGGTCAGAGCATCAGCTAAGATAATACCTCAGATCAGTGATCCATTTTTAGAATAAACTACAAACAAGACACTAAAATACCTAGCAATTATGTCATCACAAAGCACAAGTGTGAGACAAATTGGTGTGCTGACATTGTCACTTACCCCACAATTGCCCTTCCTAGTAGCAATATGCAATGGTCTGTTCCCCTTGTTATCTTCCGAATGAATTATTGACTTATCAGGCTTCACCAGTTCTTGCACTATTTCGACATTTTGGCCTTTCACAGCCATGTGAATTGCTGTCTGCCCCTTCTTGTCTGTTCTTAAACCAATGCTGGGGTCCTTATTTAAAAGGGATTTTACCACTTCTACATGACCCATCCTTGCAGCTGAATGCAGAACAGTTTTTCCATTATTTCGTGCAATCTTAGCAAGACTAGCATCTGTTTCTAGCAGAAGATTGACAACATCCAGATGGCCTTGAGTGGAGGCAGTGTCTAAGGCTGTAGAATTCAATGAATTTGTAGTCATCGCCAGTGCGGGAAAAGAATGCAACAGCTCTTTCAAAACTTCTGCAAAAATCAAGCAAACCAAAAGGAGAATCAGTCGTAAGAGCACAACCAACATAATACAGTACAGAATCATAAACAATCATAAAGTCAGACAGACTAAAATCTAAAAATTTACATCTAAACATTTAGGGAGCATGAACAGATATTTTCTTTTTCAAAAGAATCAGATGGAACCATGGAAAAAAAACTTCCAGAGTTTGAGACACAGACATATTGTTCTTGGGAAGTGGAAATCTATTAAGTAACAAGATATTAAATTAAGCCACACATCAAATAGTGCAGAATACAACGAGAAATAGATCCACTAAAAATTTTGGTTTGTGTTCACATTTTGTTAATAGAAAATGGAACAAAGAAATGACTCTTGATAACTATATTCAGGATATGAGAGAGGTAATCCATGCTTCAAGCTGGTAATCCTCACCAATTCCTTTTTTTCATTCCATACATGATAAAGTAAATAATGCATCAGTATGCTGCCCAAAAATTTGAAATCTTCCATCTTTATTGGAGTTTGTATGTACATTGTACATAACATGCTAATCAGTTCCATCAATACAAACTATAGCACAGTATAATATCTTACTTACAGGTTCTCGGTCATCCTTAACCATATGTATCTAGCTTTATGTTTCACTTAGATAAAATATCAGCTGTAAAACTACTAGGAGTATTCTCTGGCCATCAGAGCAGTGGCTGCCATCCCCAGGATCTTCAAGAGATCGTTTCAGATGTATTATCAGAAATTTCTACATTTATTTTTTACAACTTCACAAATGTTGAATTGCATGTTTAGGAAATCCTCCTCCAACATCCAGTATTGACAAACTACTTCCACCACCTAGCAATCATGCTATGTGTTGGTTTTTGCTTAAAAGTTATCAGGACTGCTCTCAAACACAGAATTCATTTTGTATTCCCTTGTGGTACTGAAACAACTGCACTAGTCAATGGTGATCAAAATCACATTTATAGCTAATGCACAGCAGATTTTGAGGCAATAGAATTTTCTTCTAGAAATCTTTTTTACTTTGCTGCTCTAGCTTTCAAATCATCCTGTATTCATTCTTTTAAAATAAGTGAATTGTAGATCACTCCCTCTAGGAACTTAATCAGATACTTGAATTAATTCATGTTTGGATATTTGCTACACCATCTACTCCAACAAGTGTGCCCATTTTGTGCCAAATCTCTTTGACCTTTTTAAGGCGTTCAATTAAGTGTCTAGTCTATTGAGCTTCACTCATACTATTTTCCATTAAAAACCTCAAACAGATTAAATCAAGCCAATAAAATCTCCTTCATGTTTCCCCAATCAGCTTTATTCCTTTCATTTTTGAGGATTTTGTTTGAATAGAACCTTGCTAGGCCTTTTTTTTTTTTTTTTTTTCACTTCTATTATTTTAAGCATTTTGGTTGTCTCATCTTTCTCACCCTTACAGTTGTAGTCAAGGATTAAAGTCCTAGTATTAGCACCAACTCAGATTGGTTCTTGGTTGGCATGCTATCAAGACAAACCGAGATGGAACTGTTGACCATTAACAACAAAAATAAAGAGAAAAAAATTAAAAAATAATGGCATCCAAAGATGCCAAGCATCCCAAGTGTCAGGACACAGCCATTATAGTCCATCCTGGATGGTGCTAACCAGAACAGTAAGGACCTCTCAATCCCGGTGTCCATGTGCATCCTAGGTACCATCCAAATGTTGAAATGACACCGAAATGGCAGGATGTGCCAGGACCCAACTCTTTATTTATAGCAGTTAATTAAGTTCTTTAATCAAATTCCAAACATGATCTCCAATTGTTACATTTGGACAGATCAAGGTCCACCCTTGATCCATCAATTGGATTTTTTGAACTTCATGTCCACATTCCAAGTAGTGGCATTTAATCTTTAATAAGTCAATTCGCTTCTCTTGATGGCTTGCCTTCTTTTGATCAACTTTGTCCAGTTCTGGGAATTTTAGGGAACCCCATCTATTTCAAAGGATCCACATCTTTTAGTTACCTAGTAGGCTTTGCCTACTTCACTTTGAGTTAATCACACCTTCTGCTACAATCCTAGGTTAGTGCTCTCTCTATTCCCCCTCCCCTCTCCCTCTGTCCTCTTCTCTCAGAGTGTTTAGTTCAGTCTAGGCTTCCATTGTTAACTGCGGTGTAACATTTCTTCCATTTTGGGTGTTTAAGTCATTTCACATTTCTGTTTTTCATCCTTAAAAATTATTTTTCACCTTACTTTTAGCTGGATACAAAGGTTACCCTTTCGACTTGCTCATTCCAGTAAAATCTTTTCATTCAGTCACTTCACATCATCTTAGACCTCAGAATTTGTGACCTTCAACAACCGTTGCTTTGCTTCAAACAACTTCTGACACAAGCATTACCACTTGTTTCCCCAGCAGACCCACCCTGAGCAGTCAAACCATTCATTAACACAATCCCGGAAGCTTCTGAACCAGCTAGTTATACTTCATGCACATAAATCTCTCGACTTAGCCATTTCATACCTGTTTTAGTGTCTTCAGATTCTCCTTATGATATTGTCATCTGAGGCATGTTGGCTGCTCATAAGTCATATCTGATCAGCCTTATTTGTTTGCACTCTAGCATCAAATTGTAAAACCTAGAAATTACATGCCACTCCTCACCATCCAGTTTGCTTAACTGCAAGTTGACCTTGCTAGCCAAGTTGCCTCGGTAGCCAGTGACATGAATAACAGAAAGAATAGTTCCCCATTTATTTTGTTAAGATTTAAAGAGTCTACAAAGCAAGAGCAGGTTATGATTGTTGTTTGAACAAGTTTATTGCCTAAAGTTGTTCCCTTTCTAGGAGCATATTAATCTACTTCCTCAATATGATCATCAGCTCACCAGCATAGAGTCACTTAATTGTCTGCTTTGCAAACTAGAGCTTCTTTTAAATGTCCCATCACTTCTGTAGTTTCCCTTGGAACCTTTCATCTTGTTCCTGATGTTGCCTTGCCACAATTTTTACACAAGTTTGTGCCTTTCATCCTCAAGAAGCATATTAGTTCATCATTCTAGACTGACCACCTCTCACATAGATATTCCTTCCTATTTTGTGCCAGTACCTTTTATACATTCTCATTTTTCACTAGCAAATCTTTAATCTCTGTCGCTCTCTCTGTATTTTATACCATGATATGGCAGTGCATTTACATAGAACTTGCTCTCACTATTTCGCCAAAAATAAGATATGATGTCGTTCCTCCACTATCAAAAAAGGAAAAAAAAAAGTCTCACACATTCTAGTTAACTCAGTGAGAATTTTCAACAAATCAACAAGATACTGTAAAATATCACAATGTATTCATGAAAGGATCCATAGAAAGTAAGTATGCAGAAACAGCACAAAATTAAGCAGCAAAGAAACTGCTTATTGTCAAGGTAATCATTTAAAACAAAACATACATTGACTGTCAAATATAAAAAGTCAGGCCATATTATCCAAGATCATCTTACAAGACCAAAAGAGATGGTGAATTCAATCATTTTTAAATCACAGCACCAATAACCATGACAAGTTCTAGATTTTATAATATTGGCCATGAATTATCATTTGTTTTGACACTATGTATTAAAACAAATACAGAAAGGAGCAAATGTAATTGATCTGTGAGATCAATAGCTTACCCAGATGGCCCTGCTTAGCAGCAATATGAAATGCATCAAAGCTGTTACTGGCCTTAGTGTTAGCTGACTGAAAGTCTGAAACCTTCAATATCTCCCGAACAACCTCAACATGACCCTTCTCTGCAGCAACATACAACGCTGTTTCCCCATCTTGATTCTGCTTAGAAATCAATTCTTTCAATTGGCTCTCACCGCAATCAGAAAGAATCCCCTGAACATGCACTGCATTGCCAGCTCTAGCAGCCAGATGCAATAGTGTATCCCCTCGCTTCCCAGGGCTTTCCTTGTTCCTCCTCTCCTTGAAGCTCTGCTGTTTATCCATGGACCCCAACCGAAAGCTCTTTTGTTTCTCCAACGATCCCATCCGAAAGCTCTTTTGTTTCTCCATAGCTCCCAGACGAAAGCTCTGCAATTTCTCGAACGCTCCAAGACGAAGGCTTTGCTGTTTCTCCATCTCCACAGTTAAATAGTTCTTGGATCAAAGAATTTCCTTTTCCTTCCCTCTTCTATTCTATAACTTTCTAATTAATAACTTCACTCATGCCAAGCATCTCACCCAGAAACTGTGGCCAGGAAATCTCAGTTTTTGACTGTGAGACAAGTTTTCCCCCAAAGTCATCACTGATTGGGTGGTCCTAGATCCCATATACTTGTTAAGGACGAGAACCATAAAAAGCTGCCTGGGTCTCAAGAACCGAGATTTTCAACTATATATATAGAGAAGACAAAGAAAAGAAATTGATGTGAACCTTCTTTTAAAAATATGCCTTTCAGAAATACTTCCCTTCTTCCTTCTTCGAAAGCAAAACTGAACTCACAATCTCAAGAAACCCAAACACAAGAAGGCACCAAAAAAGACAAAGATTTCGAAGAACAGTCAGAAGCAAAAGCCCTCTTCTTCGTCCACAAAACCCTCCTTAATATCAGCAAAACAACCAGCTGCAAGAACCTAGAAATCCAAAACATCCACTAATCTAATCACAGTGATCGAGGATCGACAAAAAGAGTTACCTCGATGTCTGAAATCCAGAAATCCCCAACACATACCGGTGCTCAAAATCCCACCTTTTCCAGATCTCCACCACACAAGCAGAGCCCCCTTTCTCTCCGAACCCAGAAAACCTTAAAAACGGAAGGGCGACGAGGGCTCAACTCCTGGTGGGCAACCTGATACACCTTTTTCTTTCTCTTTTTCTTTCTCCATCTACCTTACTGGTTCCAGAAGCTTTGAGTACAACTGAAAAAACACGGTATTCTTTACCCCCCCCACAAAAGAGAAAACACGGTATTCCGGTTGGTACAGCGCTTGCGATCCACGAGAAAAACGATTCCTTATCTCCAGTGGCAATTACCATCCTCCCACTCTAAAAGCCACTCGCGCCTACCTCCCGGTTTTTGCCCCTGGTCTCGTGGGATGCGTCCAAGAGTGGGCGGCTCAAAAAGCGTGGTGGTGGTGGCGGTCGTGGTGGGGCAGCGAGAGGGTAAAGTGGGGACAGCGCAGACAAAAGAGTCCAAAGAAAGCAGTGGGCAAAGATTCCAAGACACACGAACGTGGCCCATCCCAAGTGCGAAGAACAAAAAATCTATAGCTCGTACAGTGCTATCCACATGATGACACGTCAGCCTCGCTATGCGCGGTTCCTCCACGGGACTTGGCACAAGACCTCCCTGGTTCTCTCACTCGTCATTGGTGGCGCTGGCTCTTGTGGGGATACTCGAAATGTGAGGGCCGGCTCGCGGTGGATATAATTCTTTTTCCGATTCAGATAGGTGATCACACAACTCAAATACGGATATGACCCATAAATTAAAAAATAAAAGATCTCGCATTATTCGTGGACACCTCCCATTCTATAGCTAGATGTAATTCCTAATGTGCCCGATAACGTAAGAAGCGGCCCAATCCAAACAGACACGACGATGGACTCACGACGATAGAAGATCTCATCTATCTTCTAAATTATTAGATATTTTATTTTCTATTAGCTACAAATGTATTTGTTTTTAATCAGTTTCATAAAGTTAAAATTATAAATATTTTTATAAATTTTTAACATATTATATTTAATCTCTTTATCCCATTATGAGTCAAGTTATTGCAACAATCCTATATGTTTCAAAGAACTTATGACATTAAAAAATAGAAGAAGATTTAAGGACAAATTATAAGTGCATAAGTGCAACAAAAGATCTCAACTTGTCAGATATTAAACTTGGTACTTCAATGTCTTATTGGATCTCTTTCTAATTCTAAAACTAAAAATACTTAAAAAATTAAAAAATATAAACTTTGAAATGGAACTTAATAAAAGTCTCCGTTAGGCCGAGGGATGCTCATGGGCATACAAGTCAAAGAGCCTAACTTCAAAATGAAAAAGTGCATTCTTTCACATTTATATTATAACTAGTTTTTAAACCCCATGTTGTGCATGGATTTGTATATCATATTTATATAATTAATTATATTTATAAAAAAATTAATAATATATTCATTTATATTTTTAATATTTATAATATTTTAATAATATCAATTAATAAATATAAATAAATTTTAATATTTTATAAAAAAAAAATTATGAATAATATGTCCATCCATATTCTTGATATTCATAATTGAAAATCTTAATAACATCAGTTAATAAATATAAATAATTTTTAATTTTATTTATTAAAATAAAATATGTACATTCAATATTTTGAAATAGAAGAGTCCAAGTAGTATGTATAGAAAAAAAATAGACTGCTTATGTAAATAGCTTTAGTTACAAATCAATTGTTTTTTATTTTTTAATATATATATATTATATTAGATAGTAAAGTAATACGTGGTATTATAGTGTTCTTCTGTGCAGACAGGTTGGATTATAAGGTAACCTCCTGTAATACCACGGGTTTAGGTTTGATTTATTTATTTATTTATTTATTTCTCCGCAGTGTCCTCACCAGTCGCTTCATTCGATGCGGAGTCGGGAGCCCTCTGATCAGATCCGATCTCTTCTCCGTTGGCCAGAGCAGACGTGGGGCAAGCGGACCCCGTTAAGCCGCTCGCCGTAGGGGCTGAAACCCAACTCGACAGCCAGGCCCCCCGCTGCCACCGCCTCCTTCGGCGGAACTGGCGGCAGCATCACCTTCTTTTTGCCGCCGCCGGGCCCGCCGCTGCTCCGCCTTCTTCCCCGTGCCGCTCCGGTACTTGAGCCGGACCCGGGCCAGCCAGTTCTCGAAGGTGGGGTCAGAGGTGGCGGATGCCGGAGGTTCCGCGGGGGCTGCCGAGGAGGAGGAGGAATCTTGGTCGGGGTTGGGATCGTCGGCGAGCGCGTGAGGGGCGAGGGGGAGGGGTTTTCTTCTTCTGGTGGTAAGTGGGGAGGGATTGAGGGTGGAAGAGAGCGATGGATGGGGGATTTGGAAGGATTTGGGGACGACGCCGGCCATCCTCTTCTATTCTCTTTGTGTTACTGTTAGGTCTTCTTCCCCTGGTTAAATTAATATTCTTTTTGTGTCAGCTTCTCCGAGTCCGATAGATTTTCAGAAGTGGCTGGAACGACTGGCTTCTATTCTCTTCTAATTATTTCATAACTTTTCCAGTTAGCCCGAGGCTTTTTTTTTTTTTTATTTTGATTTTAAATAGCCTACAAATATATGAAAGAGAGAAAGAGGGCTTGGATATTATCTAAAAAATATTAGCCCTTTTTCTTTTCAATATCTGCCGCCGGCTGATGGTCAGCGATCAGGACCCCCTCGATGCCTTCTGCCAGGAGAGCGGTCGGGACCCATTTCTTGAACTACGATTTATTTAGAAGGAACGTCATCTACTACATCTATTACGTTCTAAAAATAAATTATTGGATAAATATGTTACATGAACAATTTAGATGATCTATGATATTAATTTATCAATTAAATTTTATATTTTTGAGTCTATGAATAATTAATTTTTATCATCATTATGCTAGAATCTATATAAATTATCTAACTAATTTATATTGATTAGATTAAATATCATATTGATTAAATTTTTAGATAAAATGATCAATAAATATTATTTATTTTGATCTAAATTATTATTTTAATTTATTTTTTTATTTTAATTAAATTATAAATTAAATTATTATATTTATATTTATATTTTATTTTATGTTGAAATTTATTATTGTGATAATTATTTTTTTATATTTATAAAATCAACGAGTCCGACGTCCTCCCGCTGCTGTACTAGTGAAAAAGTTATATAACGTGCGGAATAAAAAAATAAAAAAAAATAAAAGAATCCATCATTTTCAGCATTAAGAGACGACCACCTGTTGCCAAAAGAGAGAGAAAGAACTTTAATCCACGGAAGATGTGACATTTGGCATGATAAAGAAAATAAAAAGATAGATATCAATCTTGATGGCTCACTGGGGATCCAGATCTGGAGCCTGATGCCGAGGATGTACTTGTCGATGTCGATCTCCTCGGACATTGCCATCTCCAAGGCATAAACGTCCCTTGCATCCGCAATTCCCGCTTCTTATCCTTTTGCTTCAATGGCAGCTCTGATTCCAAACCACAAATCCATTGCATTGATCGAAGTTCTTTATCTAAATAATATTAAAAAAATTATAAAATTAATACATCTTCTAATTTATTTATAAAAATAATATGAAATTATAAAATATTATTTCAAATAATATTTTTTGATAAAAAATATCATTTAAAATGATGTTTCTCTGCTCCACGTCATCTCTTCCCTCCCTCTCTCATAGAATCAAAAATAAAAATAAAAAATCATCATTTGTAATGACATTTTGAAAGTGCCATTTCAAATGATGTTTGAAAATAATATTTAAAATAATATTTTTAAAAATCTCAAGTGATTTAAGCCTCTTCTTTCCTTCTGTTTTTCGTTCTCCGCTCGTTCACCATCGATCCCTGCTTCGACCGCTCCGATCGATCTCCGACGAGCTCACCGTGCCGATAAGCCCCTCTTCCTTCTTCCCTCCCTCTTCCCCCTCTTCTCTCCCTCTGCCGGCGGCGGCTGCCCCCTACCCTCCGACCCTTGGCCGGTGGTAGCCCCGCCCCCCCTTTGGCCCGACGGTGGCCCCCCTTTGGCCCGGCGGCAGCCCCACCCCCCTTTTACCCGGCGTTGGCTGCCCCCCTCCCCACCTGTCCCCCCTTTGGCTCGGCGACAGCCCCGCCCCCTCCCCTTAGTTCCAATTGATGACGATAAAGATGTCCAAAAAATGCTGACATTTTCTTTGAAATATTCAGAATGTTGATTTTTAGAATTATATATTGAAAAGGAAGATGTATCGAGCTTTGGGTACTATAGTCGGCTTTTAACCCAAGAGGGCAATACTCCTGGGCCTTCCTCGCCTTTCGTAACTCTTATGGTACAAACCAATAGTGTTGAGGCCATGTTTGCAAAACAACATTCTACTACTGCTGGCTCTTGTTGTCCAATTATTCAAAGTCCTATGGTGACTTCTCCTGTGATGTCTTCTGCTACGGTGACTTCTTCTATTGTGGAAGTAGTAGTAAGTACGGGATACAACACTCATATAGGGGACTCATATAGGGGATGATGACTGGGTGGTGGTGGAAAAATTCTGATAATTTAGGTTTTGAGTCAGATGACAGTGAGGATGAAGATTATTGGATGGATGAGGACAATAGCAGTGATAATGATGATGAAGATGGTGATGAAGATGTTCATCTTGATATTAATATGGGAGAACCTCAATCTTATTTGCACGAACCTCCATAATTTTTTAACAACATAAATTTAGATGATGGTGGTTGTGTTAGCGCTGGTCGAAGATTGAACTCTGACTATCAGTAGAAGAAATTATAGGCTCCGGAGATGTATTTTCAATATTGTTTTATGTATTTTTATGGAATTATATTTTTAATATTATTTTATATCTAGAGATGAACTATATTGTGTGTTTAAGTTGCATTATATGATAATATTGTGCTACCAGATATTTACTAGTAATGAATTAGTGACATCATCATTTTCATATATTGAAAATTATATTTTTCATGTATTGAAAATTATATTTTTCATGAAATGAATAGCTATCATATTTCTCATGCTCTAATATACTTGGGATATATATATCATTATTTTAGGTTCATTAGCGTGTTATGGCTTACGATCTACGGCATTCAAGCCCTCGAGATAGAAGTATTCTTATATTGCAGGAGCACCATTGGTCATAGACTATTTTAGATGGCGGTATAAACATTCCAATCCTACTCTTACTACTTATATTTTTTATAAAAAAAATCTTGTTAAGGTCATATACGTTATCTAATACTACTCTTACTACTTATATATGTAGCAGGACATGTCCCATTAGATGTAGATGATGCTGCTTTTGAGGATCTATTTGGTGGCGTACAGTATGATCAGGCTGATCCACTAGGATGCAGGTATATAACTAGTAGCACTGATTTTACATGATAAATAACTGTATGTTTTCATATAATAATATAGTGGCTTTATTTTGGACAGATGGAGGACTCGATTGACTGGTGCTAGCAATTTGGTGTCGCACATAGTTATATATTATAGAGATCAGTTAGATCAGCAGCGTGATGATCAGATATTATGGTGCCTTACACATCAGATATATTGACTGTATTGTCAGATCAGCATGTATGGAGGATACGCGCACCTCTCATTTGCTTCGACATCATGGAGATTTATTGTCTGGAGCACGTGATGCGACAGTTTGGCATGCACCAGGACGTTCCCCCACTATGTGACACTCGAGATACTCTCTACTATTTGGATCGACGAGGGGGACATCATCATGATTGGGTTCAAGAGCATCAGGAGTATATTGATGCATGAGAGCGATGAGAGGATTTGATTGTTGCTGGTCCACCCATGCTTCCCATGATGGATTATTATGATCCATATCTGCAGTGGTACATGAACATCACCAGACGATTCATCTCGCCATTAATGAGTGAGTGTTTCGAGATGAGGTTCCGTGCTTCAGGTGGTATGATGGATATTGTGGTAAGTATATTTTGCTTTTATCTCATTTTGTTATATTGTTATTAATATACTTATAAGTAATATTTATTTTTTTACAATTTCAAAGGATTACATCGCTATATCATACGGTAAGGAGTAGATTCCATTCGATCATTGTTGAATGTAAGGATCGAGCACTTATCGATATTATGGACGACCTTATTGATACTATACGAGTTGTCTCAGCGGATAGATGACTTCAGACTATGCCATCGATAATCAAAGATGAGATGCATTTATGAGAGACGGACACGTAGGAGCCCCAATATCTTGATATATACAAAGATAGTTATGATATTTGTACATGCTAAAATAATTTTGTAATCATTAATGTTACAATTTACACTATATTAGTTGCACAAAAAAATTTAATCATTAATGTCTAATATTTAATCATTCAACATCATTTAACCATTCAACATCATTCTTTCATACTAAGAAGATATATTCATACCATAAATCAAAAAATACTATAAAAAAATACAGTACTACATCATCACACTACATAATATATATACACCATATAACATATACAACCAAAAACTATGACATCATCGCACCACAGAAGATATAAAATTTGATAATCTAATCCTTCGGATCAGCTTGAACAGTAGAGTGATAGCGACGAGCAAATGAAGATGGCCTAGAGGAGGATGGCTGACTAGGAGGAGGCTGACTAGGAGAAAGCTGACTAGATTGATCACTTGAAAAATTTGAAATAAGAATATTCATCTATTAGTCGATCCGAGCAATATTCTGTAAAACTGTAGCCAATCCAGTAGAAAGAATATTTTATCTTTCTATTCCATTCGATTCTCTCTGTATCACAGATGTAGGCACCTACATCTTGATCCCTCTAGGCGCCTACATCCTGGCTCACTTTTGTTGGGTCACGGGTGGATCACGAGAACTTTAGATCAGATCACAGGAACTTTAGGTCATGTCATGGCATCTGGATGCTAAGCAAGTCACAGGTGCCAAGCAAGTCACGAGTACCTATAACATGCAAGCATAAGTGCACATCAGAACGGTGCTGGTTGGACATTAGCGAGATGCTTAGAGATGAGCGACTGTCGGTCCAATTAGGCATCCACTTACATCAGTGCACATCCATGATGATGATTGGATATTCTGAAGATCATCTTCCTCTCTCTATAGTAGGTCGTCCTATAGTAGGGCGGCTCTATTTGATTACATCTGATCATCGAACCACGACCTCTGATCGGATTCGATCGGATCTGACCAGAGGATGACCGAATTCGATCAGAAGATGAGAGCTGGAAGGATCCAGATCCGATCGGAGGATGAGAGCTGGGAGGATCCTATCGGAGGATGACCGGATTCGATCGGAGGATGAGAGCTGGAAGGATCTAGATCCGATCGGAGGATGAGAGCTGGGAGGATCCGATCGGAGGATGACCGGATTCGACTGGAGGATGAGAGTTGGGAGTATCCAGATTCGATCGAAGGATGAGAGTTGGGAGGATCCGATCGAAGGATGATCGGATCCAATCAGAGGATGAGAGCTGGGAGAATTCGGATCTGATCAGAGGATGAGAGCTGGGAGGATCCGATCGGAGGACGACCGAAGGATAAGAGTTGGGAGGATTTAGATCCGATCGAAAGATGAAAGCTGGAAGGATCCGATCAGAGGATGATCGGATCCGATCGGAGGATGAGAATTGGGAGGATCCAGATCCGACCAGAGGATGAGAGCTGAGAGGATCCGATTGGAGGACGATCGAATCTGATCGAAAGATGAGAGGTGGGAGGATCCTCATAAAATTGCCATGTAGTAGGGGGCTTTATGAGTCACCTTTTGATATGGTGACTCCTAGAGTCGTCATTTCTGGCTGATTCAACACTCCCACATGGCATGAGGGCGGGTTAGGTGGCACTTGATAGGGCGACTTTCTTTCGAACAGCATCTTCGTAAATATTTTTTGAAGAATATTATTTTCATAAATTATTTTAAAATTAATAATAAATTAGTAAAAAATTTGATTTGGACTGGTATAGGTCGGTACGGGACGGAACAGGGATAGTATGGTTTGGTTTTCTATTTTTTTTTGGGCCATTGGATGGATTTTTTTGAATGGAGGGGGGTTCTAATCAAGAAAATGCCATTTGTTATGGCGTCTTTGAAAACACCATTTCAAATAGTACTTTCAAAAATGCCATTTGAAATGACGCTTTTAAAAATGTCATTTGAAATGGTGCTTTCAAAAGTGCCATTACAAATGATGATTTTTTTTTTTGGTCTTTTGATTCCACGGGAGACGGGGGGAGGAAATGACGTGGAGCGAAGAAATGCTATTTCAAATGGCATTTTCTATCAAAAAATGTCATTTGAAATGATATTTTATCGTTTTGCATCATCCCTGTAAATAAGTTGAAAGATGTATTAGTTTTGTAAAAAAAAAAAAATTAATATTATTTAGGTAAAGAAGTCCATTGATTGTCCCTTGTTTTACTTTTGGAAATAAAAAGAGATTTTTGGAGGCAGTTATAACGAGTGAAATCTACAGGTAAAAAAATCCAGCAATACGGGCGGGAAGGCTTGATATTAGCCGCAAAAAGAAATGATGAAAGACTATAATTTTTTAGCAAAAAAGTGAGTAACCCTAAATAGGATATGATCTAAATCTAGAAGTTAGAAAGCAAGAAACTAAGTATAAAAGCTAGAAAACTAAGGAAACTAGATGTAAGAGCTAGGCAAGATATAGTAATTAACTTCTCCATCTTGCTGTCAAAGGACTTCTTGTTAGATAATTTATTTATTTTTGCTTGAATCGTATTCTGTTATTCATGCAAAAATCAAAATCATAAATAAATCATACCTTACACCATCGTCTCACCAATACGATGATCACATCATCCACAGAATATCTGATCTTCCTTCACAAGCAACTGGTCTTCTCTCTCCTCACCCTCCTTAACACAAACAATCGATGGGAATCATCACACCCTCCTGAGAGATGGAGAAAAGGATCAGGCCACCTCTATTTATACTTGCACTTGTCTTGTCCCATCAGAAGATTTAATCCTAATTAAGGTTGAACTTCCAGTCTAAATCTTATCAGGAATAGGATTCTTTAATTAATTGAGCTCACTGTAATTAATTCAGGACATATGGTTGATCCAAAGAATTAAATCTGACGAAGTGATGATTAGGTCATATTAAGAGTCAAATCCAACATTCTCCTACTTGGCCTATATTATCACTTAAAAATAACTATTTGATTTTTCAAAAATATATTATTTTAAAAAAATATTTTAATTTTTAAAAACAACTGTCCTGAATCAAAATTTTGAAATTGACCTGACGAGTGTGCACTCATTTTTAAAATTTACCCAATTATCTATTCCTTGAAAGATCCTTTATACTTTGATTAAGTAAAAATTATTAATATAGATCATAGCGGTTATACATCTCAATTGACAGTCTCTTCCATGTATCATAACATCAATAATTCTCACTTAACTCAGTCTTATATATTAGAATACATAAGCTATTAAAAACCATAATACCTATGATAATGATCCCACTATTATGTCATATAAATGACACTTCTGTTTACTTTAATTTTTGACAAAAATCAAGTATAATGTATACGAACAATAATTAAACAGAAGTAATAGCAGTCATCAAACCATTAAGAGATCTTAAAACAAGTACATATTACAAATTAAATATCCTAATAACAAATATCCATAACTTTTACATGCTCTTTAAAAATTTTGCACACTAAATCTTTCATCAAAAGGTCAGTTATCATACAAGTAGTACCAATAAAATCAATAGATACCTGATGACTACTAATTCTTTTACTCATAGTAAGATACTTAACATCAATATGCTTATTTATATTGGTCATCTTGCTACTATTAGAGAAAGAAACTGCAGCAGAATTATCGCAATAAATTCTCAACGGCTTGAAAATAGAATCCATGACTCCGAGCCTTGAGATAAATTTTTTCAACCATAGAGTATATGAGGAAGCCTCGTAGTAACTTATATATTTAGTTTCCATAATATAGCAGGCAATAATGCACTATTTTGCGCTCCTCCATGAAATTACTCCACCAGCCAACAGGAAGATGTAACCTGATGTGGACTTCCTACTATCGAGGCAACCGACATAATTTATATTTGAATAACTGATCACCTCCAACCGATCAATCATCTTATAAGTCAGCATGTAGTCTTTAGTCTCTTGAAGATACCGCATCACCTTCTTGGCAGCTTTTCAGTGGACCATACCTAGATCACTCTGATATCTACTAAGTATTTTCAAAGTAAAATTGATATCAAGATGAGTACATACTTGAGCATACATCAGACTATGCATTGCAGATGTATAGGATATATCCTTCATCTAATTTCTTTCAATCTCATTCTTTAGATACTAAAATTTACTGAATTTATCATCCTTAATAATTGGCACTTCACTTGATGAGCAGCTTGACATTCTAAATCTTTTTAGGATCCTAGTAATATAATTCTTCTGAGATAAACAAAATAACCTCTTATTCCTATCACGATGGATTTCTATACCAAAAACATAAGAAGTATCTTTCATATCTTTTATGTCAAAATATTCGAAATTTTTTTTTAATTTTATACAAGAGATCCAAATCACTACTGGCTAGTAAGATATTATCCACATATAGAACTAAAAATATAAACTTACTCTCCCTCATCTTTAGATATATATACATTGATCAATAATATTTTTCTTAAATTTGAAGGAAGCAATGATATAATTAAACTTTAAGTATCATTACTTGAAAGCTTTTTATGGATTTCTTTAATTTACATACTAGCTTTTTATTTTCTTGCACTAAAAATTTTTCAAGCTATTCCATATACACCTCTTTCTTTAAATCTCCATTCAAGAATACAGTCTTGACATCTATTTGATGTAGCTCTAAATCAAAATAAGCTACTAATATCATAATGATTCTGAATGCTTCCTTTTCAGAAATAAAAAAAAAAATTATGATAATCAATACCTTCCTTTTGAGTGAATCTCATTGTTATAAGTCTAGTCTTATATTTTTTGATATTATCTTTGAAATCTCATTTGATCTTAAAAATTCATTTACAACCTACAAGCTTAAATCCTTCAAGCAATTCGACAAGTTCTTAAATTTGATTTTTAATCATGGATTCTATTTCATCTTTCATGGCATCTAACCAAAGCTTAAAATCATCACTATTCAAAGTATCCTTAAATGAGATTGGATCATCTTTTATCTCAATATCATAATCACATTCTTGTAAGTAAACAACATAATCATCTGAAATAGTCGATCTTCTAATTCTAATAGATCATCGTAATATTTCAGATTCAGTATCATTATTATGATTATTTTTAATCGGATCAAGCTCATTGATAGTCTGTTCAGAAAGTGATGTATCAATCACCTGTTGATGTTCCATAATTTCTTGTTAAATAGATTCACATGGAATATCTCTAGGTGTTACTATAATAGGAAGAGATTTTTTTATTTTTTGTAACACCATATTATACGGTTCACTACTTCCACTATTTTCACCATCCTCAATGAACCTAGCAGTTTCAGTTTTAACAATTTTAGTAGTGTGTGATGGACAATAAAATCTAAAATTTTTTGATCTTTCTGAATATCTTATAAAATAATAACTAATAGTTTTGAGATTTAATTTTTTTTCTTGTGGATTATATAGTCGAGCCTCTGCAGGACAACCTCAAACCTGTAAATGCCCTAGACATGATTTTCTACCATCCATAACTCAAAAAAAAAAATAGAAACGACCTTACTAAGTATCCGATTTAAGATATACATAGCGATTTTCAAGGCTTCTCCCCATCATACTCCTCACCATGTCCATCAAGGTGTGATTATGTCTTTCAGCCACACTATTTTGTTGGAGATTTTCTGACATAGTGTACTGTGTTACAATGCTATGCTGTTCAAAAAATTTGGCAAAAGATACAGGATTATGGTCAGATTCATCATACCTACTATAGTATTCACCATCCCTATCAGATCTCATAATCATAATTTTTCTATCTAATTGATTTTTTACTTCAGCTTTGTATATTTTAAAGATTTTCAAAGCTTCAAATTTTTCATGCAATAGAAAAATATAACCACAATGCGAGAAATCATCAATAAAAGTAATGAAATACTTTTGCCACTCCAAAATAAGATATAAAATAGCCACAAATATCGGTATGTATCAATTTTAAGAATTTTTGACTTCTAGTGGCATGCTTTTTATATCTTTTAATTTATTTTTTTTAATACAATCGATGCACATACCAAAATCACTAAATTTTAGATTTGATAAAGCACATTTCTTAACCAATCTAGTTATCCTTTCTTTTGATATGTGATCTAATCGTCTATGCCATAATATTTAAAAACTTTCATTCACAATACCACGTTTCATTCTAATATTGATATTTAAAATAAGTAAAGATTATTTAAAAGAAGAATTCAAATTCATTTTATATAATCTATTGCACAATATTCCTATAACAACTAAAATAATTTTTTTTATTAATTTAAAACTTGAATTTATAAAAGCAAATAAAAAACTTCTAAATCAAGTTTTTATAAAGAAATTAAATTTTTAGATATTAAATAAATATAAAAGATATCATATAGATCTAATTGGAATCCAATATCTATAATAAATCTGTAGGTCCCAACTGAAATAATTTTGGACTTCATCCGATTCTCCATAAAGATCCACCACTCTTTATTTTTTGGCTTTCGACTTGAAAGGAATCCCTGTATTGAGTTGTAAACATGAATAGCAGCATCCAAATCAATCTATCAAGTATTAGAAGGAACATCAATAAAATTAATTTTGAAACAAATAAATGATAAGAGAATATCCTTCTTTTCGAACTATTTCTTTCTTTTCTTACAATCCTTCTTGATATGTCCCTCCTTGTTATAGAAAAAATATTTTAATTTATGAGAATCTTTCTTTGGTAGATTGCTGGAACCTTTATGCTCTTTTTTCACCTTCTTTCTTTTAGGATGCTCCTGTGAAACCACATGAATAATTGGGACCCCTTCATGTTTCAATCTTTTTTCCTCTTGCACACACTAGGAGATTGAGTTCATTCATTGACTATGATTCCTTATGTGTATTGTAATAAATTTTAAATTGGATAAACTTAGATGGAAGAGAATTGAAAATAAATTGGATAAAAAAGTTTTCAGATACTGTCATACCCAAATCATTCAATTTTTCAGCTATATCATATATTTTTATAATGTGCTTTCGCACTCTTGAAAATCCGTCATATTTTATAGAGATTAACTTGTTCATTAAGATACCAGCTAAGACTTTACTTGATCTGATAAACTATTGTTCTACAAAGAAAATATACTTAGAGGCCAATTCGTTATCAGAAACAGATCTCCTAATATCTCTCGCTGTGAAACTCTTAATAATCATGAAAGATAATCTATTAGAATGCTCTCATTTTTCACATAATTTCTTATGATCAGACTAAGACTTACGAAGGACCAAATCTAAGTCTAGGCATTCTAAAACAATGAGAAGCTGCTCATGCCAATCATGATAATTCGATCCATTCAATGTGCGAATGTTAGATAAATGCGATGAGAGTAAAATGGGGGTCATAACTATAAGTAAAAGAATATGCTCATAATTACGATCATGATGCAGATTTTCTAACACAATTCTGCTAATAACACTTATTATACAACTATAAAACATCTTTGGGCAAGAATCATAGCATATAATAAGAATCATAACTAATTTAATTATAAATTTATATATAATAAACAATGCCAAAACATGCATCACATAAATTATAACCAACAATAATATGAAATATGTAAGCAAGAATAATAATTATGGCATGTACATATAATTCATATTTAAACTATGATCCATCATATTAGTTATATATTCAGTGGTTTAACTAACTACGATTACAAAAATTCTAGGTTATTCCCATCTTTGAATGTAGAATTCTCCATCTTTATGTAATTCAAGTTAGCTAACCTATTGCTATTAATTTTGTATCAAATTACAGTAACCTTTGGGTCAACTGTAACAGATACACCTTTATGTAATTTTAAAACTATAATGAGAGAAAAAATCATCAGCCCTCAATGACTCAGTTATTCAAAATCTATAGAGTGCTCCGAGCCCTTTGGGGCTATGCAAAAATACACTTGAATATTACAATAATGAGCAAAATTATCAAATAAATAATATATAAATTATTTAAATATTTTATCATGTATGAGAATAGAATCAAATATTCTTCAAGCCATCATGAGTCCAACGGTTCAAAAAAATGCTCAAATCGGATATAAAACGAATAAGATACAGTAATTTTACCAAAAAGCTCAATATTAGAGGATTCAATCGTAAATCTCAGACAAAAAAGGGACTTTTCTATAAGATAATTATTTCAAAATAAGTCTGTCAGAAAACTTCAGGGATTTTTCTGTAATAAACTATGTCAGGGGTTTATTTGCAAAATAATTTTAAATAAAGCTCAGATTAACGGGTTTGGGTCTGATCTGAAACCTTAATGGATCAAACCTAAGACCCGAAAGGCTATTATGGGTTCGTATCTGGATCTGTTAGGACCCAAAACCCGATAACCCAAACTCTCTTCTTCCACCCCTGATCGTGAGAAGCCCTAAGGGCTTCTTCCACGTTGTACGAGCGGTCGAGCGCCGCCCCTATCCACCCCAGCCACTGAAGACAAGAAGCAGGGAGGGGGGTGGACTGCCGCCCTCGTCGGAGCACTGCGGAAGCCCTATCGCCATGGTAGAAGCCATGATTTTTCATAGCCACACGGAGACACCGCGTGCGGTGGTGGCTCCCACTGCCGTCGGGGAGCAGGAGCTCCCCCTCCGCCGGCGACCCACCGCCGTCGTTGGCATGGCAGCGGCCACGGTCGCTACCCCATTCGTCGGATGGCACGGGTGGGTGTCCGCGGCCATCCCAAAACCCCCCTTTTTTTAATATATGTTTCAGGAAATTAAAAAAATATTATTTAATTTTTTAAATCTTATTTTATTTTGAAAAATATAAAAAAATAATTTTAATATTTTAAAAATAATTCATAAATTTTTACATGAATATGAAGCATGAAACTGGGGCTCTGATACCACATGTTAGATAATTTAATTCCTTTATATCTAGATCGTACTCTGATATTTATGCAAAAATCAAAATCATAAGTAAACTATACCTTCCGTCGTCATCTTGCCAATATGATGATTACGTAGTCCACAAAGTATTCAATCTTTCTTCGCTGGTGGCTGATCTTCTCTCTCCTCATCCTCCTCCTTAACACGGACGATCGATGATAATCATTACACCCTTCTGAAAGTTGGAGAAAATAGATCAGGCCACCTCTATTTATATCTGTACTTATCTTGTTCCATGAGAAGACTTAATCCAAATTAGGGTGAAACTTTCGATTTAAGTCTTATCAGGAGTAGGACTCTTTAATTAATTAGGCTTACTATAATTGATTCATGATATATGGCTGATCCAAAGAGTTAAATCTGATTAATTGATAATTAGATCATATTATGAATCAAATCCAATATTTTTATATACCAAGAAATCCACCAATTGATGCCATGAAGTATGGCGCAACCATGGACTCCATCAACTATGGCCTTATCCCCCATAATCTATAAAGGCTTGTGTAGAATCCATCGGACAAGGAAAAAGAAGCAAGATAGTACACAAAAAATAATTCTCATTAACTTGTAAAATAGGGGATACATAAAGAGAATCCATAGGCTTTGAGACACCTACAAGCATTACGGATGCCATAGATTTTAAAAAAAAAAATCAAAAATTAAGTTCCAAGCTTCTCAAAAGATTACAAACTATGTAATTGTCACCGAGTTGGTGATTTTAGAAAAAAAGCCTTTTGACAATGTAGTAACAATTGTCAGTATTGTTAAAGATATTAATTTGTAATTCTAGAACCTAGTATTAATTAATAGTCTTTGAGAAATTCAAGAGATTTGGGAATTCTAAATATCATCTTGAGAAAGTCAAGAGACACATTTATCAGGTTCTAGAATATTAAGAGTCATTTTGTAACTCTTGAGAGCCACTTTTGCATTCATAGTGGTCAGATTCAAGAGTCATTTTTTGTATCTATAAATAGGAGGCCATAGAGCCCCTGGTAAGATGTGAAGCAAGAGTTGGAGCCTTTCCTATCATATCTTTCCTCTCTCTTTCAGTAGAAAGTCATATTCTTTCGCATAATCTCTTGTATTCTTTCTAGCACCCAACAAATTTGGTATTAGAGCCATCTTCTCTCTTGCCTCATATTTGCATACTAAGCCCTCCAAAATCCACAAACAAGTCTTATAAGCCCTATGGCAGCAAGCACCAGCAATACCACCTTCAATTATACCCAAACTTTAGCTCCTATCTTTGAAGGAGAAAACTATGACTATGGAGCATCCAAATGAGGATGCTCTTCATATCACAAGATCTCTAGGACTTGGTGGAAGGAGACTATGAAGAACCAGCAAGTACTCCAGAAGCTTTCGGGGCATAGAATCAAGCAAAGCAAAAGGAGTATAGGGAGTGCAAAAAGAAGAATGCGAAGGCCTTACTCTTCATCCAGCAAGGGGTAAGCAAGTCCAACTTTCCTAGAATTATGGGTGCAACTAAAGCTAAAGATGCATGAAAAATTTAAAAAAAGGATTTTCAAGGCTCCGATAGAATAACTTGTATCAAGCTTCAATCTTTGTGGAGGGAGTTTGATAATCTTGAAATGAAGCAAAATGAAATTGTTACAATATTTCTTTCTGGAGTTGCTTGTATCATCAATCAAATTAGAAGCTATGGAGATATTATTCCAGAATGCAAAATTGTCTAAAAAATTTTAAGAGTTGCCAGCTAAATTTGAGCATGTAGTTGCAGCAATTGAAGAATCAAAGGATTTATCTCTTTTCTCCTTGCATGAACTAATGGGCTCTCTTAAAGCACATGAGGAAAGAATGAACAGGTTCGCCTCTTAGCTTCTGGAGCAAGCTTTTCAAGCCAAGCTTACAATTGATGCAAAGAAGAGTGAGCAAGACAGCAACAAGGAGTCTTCTCAAAGGAAAGATCAACCAAAAAAAATGGAAGCCAAATTTTTTGGAAGCTCAAGGCAAAAAGATAGGCATAAACAGTAACCCAAGAAATGGTAATTCCTTATCTTAATGTTTTATTTGCAAGAAGTTTGGGCATGAATCAAGAAATTATCATTTTAAATGTACAAGATGCAAAATTCCAAATCTTTCTGAGAGGGATTGTTAGTATAAAGAATAAAAGGCAACCTAATGAAGCAAATTTTTCTAAAGAAAATTATGGTGATCAGTTGTTTTTACTCTTGCATGAGTACACAATAAGAATCACAAGATACTTGATATCTAGACATTAGATGCAGCAATCACATGATAGGAAACCAAAAGCTCTTTGTCCAACTAAGCCGGCTTCTTCTCAAATCAAGCTTAGAGATGGCAAACTATAATAAGTTGAAGGCAGAGGTGTGGTAGCAGTTTACACCAAAGGAGGTATAAAAAAATTAATTCATGATGTTTTATATGTTTCTGGTATTGCTCAAAATTTCCTTAGTATTAGACAATTGGTGCAAAATGGTTATTTGGTTTCTTTTGAGAATGGCGAATGCACAATTCTTGATAAGAAGAAAGATATTGTTATTGCTAAGATCAAAATGACTTCAAACAAGATTTTTTCTCTTATCATGTCAACTGACCAAAATATTGTCTTAAAAGGAGAAAATCTTGATGATTCTTACTTATGGCATTTGAGATATGATCAGCTCAACTATAAAGGCTTGAAGTTGTTGAAAAATAAAAATATGGTAATTGGGCTTCCATCAATAAACAAAGAAAGTCACTTATGTGAAGGTTGTGTTTATGGAAAACTGCATCGGCTTCCATTTCCAAGAGGGCTTGGAGGCCACAAGCTCCGCTAGAGCTAGTGCACGTTGATCTTTATGGCCTTATTAGAACCCCTTCTTTTAATCAAAAAAGATTTTTTCTTCTCTTTGTTGATGATTATACCAAGAAGATGTGGGTATTCTTTCTTGAGCAAAAGTCAGAGGCATTCTCTTTCTTCTTCCAGTTCAAAGCTTTTGTAGAGCGGCAAAGCAATCATCAAATCAAGACTCTAAGAATAGATCGTGGAGGAGAATTCACCTTTGGAACCTTCATGAACTACTGCAAAGAGAAAGGCATCGAGAGACAACTCACTATCCGCTGCACACCAGAATAAAATGGAGTTGCTAAGTGCAAGAATTACACAATTGTAGAGATGGCTAGATGCATGATGAATGCAAAGGCTTGCCAAATAATTTTTGGGTTAAAGCTATTAATACAGCTGTTTATATCCTAAATAGATCTCCAACAAAAGCAATGCTGAACAAAACTCCTTATGAAGCTTGGCATAGGCAAAAGCCTGAGGTAAATCATCTTAAAGTCTTTGACTGCATAGCTTATTCTCTTATTCCATCTCAAAATAGAGATAAATTTGATCAAAAAGAAAAAAAGCATATCTTTATTGGATATAGTGATGAGTCTAAAGGCTATCGCCTTCTGAATCCTACAAAAAATCAACTTATTGTTTCTCGAGATGTATTCTTTGATGAACTTGTAGCATAATAATGGGAGGCCAATCCTCTTGAAAGTGCAAGAAGATATGAGCTTATGGAGACAGAAGCAAATCAAGAGAAAACTGAGCATCAACCAAGCCCAATGAGAGCATTAAGGGAAGACATTTCAAGTCAAATCATCACAGATTCTATTTCATCCCAAAAAAGGTGTGCAGCTTACATGAGATCTATGAATCTTGTAATGTTGCCTTCTTTTCATGTGAACCACAGGATTTTAAAAAAGCAAGAAAAGATGAGATTTGGCTAAAATTCATAGATGAAGAAATAATCACTATCGAAAGAAATTGCACATGGGAGCTTGTTGATCTCTCAGAAGGCAAAGATGTTATCAAGGTCAAATGGATCTATAAGACAAAGTTCAAAAAAAATGACTCAATCGATAAGCACAAAGCTCGTCTAGTTGCAAAAGGTTATACTCAGCAACCTGATATAGACTTTACATGGACATTTGCATCTATTGTTCGTATAGAAATAGTGAGAATGGTTCTTGCTGTTGCAATTCAAATGAAATTGTCGGTTTACCAGCTTGATGTAAAATCGGCTTTTCTGAATGGTGAACTTGAAGAAGAAATTTATGTGGAGCAGCCTGAAGGCTATATTATACAAGAAAAAGAAAATAAGATGTATCGGCTTCGGAAGGCATTATATGGCCTAAAGCAAGCTCCGCATGCATGGAACACCAGAATTGATGGCTATTTTCACTAAAATTATTTTCGAAGGAGCCCTAGCGAGACTTCATTATACATAAAATTGCAAGGTAAGGATTTCTTAATCTTTTGCTTATATGTTGATGATTTGATCTACACCGACATCATAATGGAAGAATTCAAAAGAGCAATGATGAAGGAATTTGAAATGACTGATCTTGGACTTATGCATTATTTTCTTGGCATCCAAGTTACTCAGTCGAATGAAAAAATTTGCATATCACAATAGAAGTATATTGAAGATTTGCTCAAGAAGTTTCATATGGGAAATTGCAAGCCGATGGCCAGTCGTTTGGCTAAAAATAAGAAATTTCAACTTCATGATGGTGCTCAAAAAGTTGATGCCACAACTTATAGAAGTTTAGTTGGTTCACTCATTTATGTCACACATACAAAGCTGGATATTATTTTTTCGATTAGTCTCTTATCCAGATTTATGATTCAACCAAGCAAACTTCATTATGCGGCTACAAAAAGGATTCTTCGTTATCTACAAGGCACTAAAAGTTTGTGCCTAAAGTATGAAAAAGAGGAGGATAACAGGTTGATTAGATATTTTGACAGTGATTAGGCTGGTTCTTTTGATGATCGCAAAAGTACATTAGGCTACATATTTTGCCTAGGAACAAAAGCAATATCTTGATCTTTCAAGAAGCAAATGGTAGTGGCACTTTCATCTACTGAAGTAGAATATATTTCAGCTACTGATGTAGCTTGTAAGGCTGTATGGCTTAAGAGGAACTTTTCAGATATTTTTCATGAAGAAAAAAGTTCGACAATTATTCGGTGTGACAATATGTCTGCAATAGCTATGATAAAGAATCTTGTGTTTCATAACAGGACCAAGCATATCGAGATTCACTTTCATTTCATCAGAGACTTGTTGAGAAAAGAGATATTCAACTAGTGTTTGTCAGCACCAACAAGTAACTTGCAGATGTCTTCATCAAGGCAATCATGATTGAAAAGTTTCAGCAAGCCAGAGATACTTTGGGAATTACAAATTAAGAGGGGGTGTTAAAGATATTAATTTGTAATTCTAGAATCTAGTATTAATTAATAGTCTTAAGAAATTCAAGAAACTTGGGAATTCCAAATGTCATCTTAGGAAAGCCAAGAGACACATTTATCAGGTTCTAGAACATTAAGAGTCATATTGTAACTCTGAGAGCCATTTTTGCATTCATGGTGGTTAGATTCTAGAGTCATCTTTTGTAACTATAAATAGGAGGCAATAGAGCCCCTGGTATGATGTGAAGCATGAGTTGGGGCCTTTCCTATGATATCTTCCCTCTATCTTTCAATAGAAAGTCATATTCTTTTGCATAAATCTCTTGTATTCTTTCTGGCACCCAACAAGTATGTGATGATGGTTATTCTAATATCGAAATATTCTGATGGTCACTTGTTGCACTGTTGGATGCTTTGCCTTAGGACTCTACCTTGGACCTAGTTTAAGCTACTTTTGATGTTTGGTTCGAGCCTGATGGCTTGCAGGAATTCAACCCTGATAAATAAGAGGCTTGGTGTTCCTCACTGGAGTCTGGTTCAGACTTTGAAATATTCTACCATACACCATGATCGATTTTTTTTTTAAATATTATTTTTTAATATTTATTTTCAAATCTACCCCTCTTTTCATCTTATTTCCAAAAATACAATACTTGGGCTGAGTTTGCACGGATACGGTGAAACCACATATTGAACATGCGATTTTGAATATAAAACTATATGTTCAATAGGCAATTTCAAGTGACATGACCTACCATAACAAAAAATTTAAAATTTAAATTTAATTTCATTTTTCAACTTGAAGTTTCAATTTTTATTCCAAATGAAATCGCATCTTCAAGATGCGGTTTCATTCCTTTTTTTTTTTGGTTCCTACGGGTGCATCTCTTCTTTTTCATCCCCGACTTCGTACCAAAGGACAAGCGGGGGTGGGGGCTTCACTGGGATCATGGAGGGAAGGAGGGGGGCATGCACTGGGCGGCTGGGGCGGTGGCTGGATGGTGGGGGTGGTGAGGTGGGGTGCGACGCAGAGAGGGATACTGTCGAGTGCGGGCGCAGGGGTCAGGAGAGGGCGGAGTGGGTTAGGGGGTAGTTTTGTGTTCGCGGGGAGCAACAAGGGGCGTGGGTGCAAGCTTCGTCAGGACTGGGGGTTTGGGGGCATCGGGCAGTGGGGGCTGTAGGGTGCGGGCACAAGGGTCGAGGGGGGGTATGGCATGGGGGAGCCATAGGAGGTGTGGGGGATCACGGACGAACAATAGGTGGGGGGGCAGCGGCAGGTGCAGCATCGACGACGGCGGCCTGGGCCTCATGGAGGGAGAGGGAGGCGGCCATGGCGATGGGGAGAAATGAACATGGGGCTCGAAAGGATGGTGCAGAGAAGCGACGGCTGGACGGAAGTGCCGTGGGTGGCACACCGAAGGGGGAGTGGGTGCGGGTCAACCATCGGCAAACGAAGGTGAAGGATCGATGGGGGGGATGTGGGAGGAAGGGAAGGAAGAAACGAAACGTGTGTATGTATGTATGTATGTATGTATATATAATAATAATAATAATAATAATAATAATAATAATAATAAAATATATATTATTTGATTAATAATAAAATATCATTATTATTAGAAATAAAAATAGAAGGTATTAATAATATTATTTTATTATAAAAATTTATGTTGAGGATATTTTTGAAATTTAGAAATAGAAGGTATTTATGTAATATGATATTAATATATTAAAATTAATAAAAATGATATATTAATAATATATTAATAAAATAAAATTTATATTGATGAAATAATCTATTAATGCATTAATAATATGATATTTTATTAAAAATTAATAAATATATTTATCACTAAAATAAAAATTTTATATAATAATAAATTTGCTATCTGCGCCCATTGCCGCTCTGTGCGAACACAAAACCAACCCCCTACCCCACCCGCTTTGCCCTCCTCCGGCCCGTGCCCATGCCCTCTTGCATCGCACCCCACCACCCCTTACCGCTTGGCCCCCCTACCTTGGTCTTGGAGAAGCCCACACCTGCAGCTCCTGCTTGCCCTTTGGTATGAAGCTGGGAATGAAAGAAAAGAGATGCAGGAACAAAAAAAAGAATGAAATCGCATCTTGAACATGCAATTTCAGTAAAATCGCATGTTCAACATGCGATTTAAATTTTAAATTTAAAAATAAATTTAAATTTTAAATCTTTGATTGTAATGGGCACGTCAAATAATAATATTTTTTATTAATCAAATAATAATATTTTATTATTAATATATTATTAATATATTATTTTTATTATTTTTAATACATTAATATCATATTACATAAATACCTTCTATTTCTAAATTACAAAAAAAGATCCTCAACATAAATTTTTATAATAAAATAATATTATTATACCTTCTATTTCTATTTCTAATAATAATGATATTTTATTATTAATCAAATAATACTTTATTATTAAGTAAATAATAATATTTTATTATTAATCAAATAATAATATTTTATTATTATTATTATTATTATTATTATTATTATTATTATTATTATATATTTTTTGTTTCTCCCTTTCCTTCCTCCCACTCCCTCCCACCCCTCCGCTGGTCCTCCACCTTCATCTGTCGGCGGTCAACCCGCACCCACCCCCCTCTAGCACACCATCTGTGACTCCTCCGCCTGGCCATTGCTCCTCTGCATTGTCCTTTTGGGCTCCACATCTATTTCTCTTTGCTGCCATGGCCGTCTCTCTCTCCCCTCGCAAGATCCAAACTGCTGCCGTCGGTGCCGCACCCACCACGGCCCCCCCACTCATTGTTCGTCTATGGCCCCCTTGCCCCTACGATTCCCTCGCACCGCAACCCCCACTCAACCCCTGCGCCTGCACCTTACAGCCCCCGGCACCCCCATCCCCTCTACCCCCTCCAACCCTGGCGAAGTCCGCACCCCCCTCCCCCGCTCTGCGCGAATGCAAATCCCCCCAATCCCCTCCGCTCTCCTCCGGCCCTGCACCCGCACCCCCGACCCCGTGCTGCACTCTACTGCCCCTGTAGCCCAGCACCCCCTTCCCTTCTTGGTCCCGACGAAGCCCCCATCCCTGCTTGTCCTTTAGTGCGAAGTCAGAGATGAAAAGCAAAAAAAAAAAAAAAAAAAAAAAAAAAAAAAAAAAAAAAGAGATGCACTCCTAGAAATGAAAAGAAAAAAAATATTTTGAATAAAAATTAAAACTGTATATTCAATATATGGTTTTAGTTTTAAATTTAAAATAAATTTTAAATTTTAAATTTTTTGTTATGGTAGATCATGTTTTTTGAAATTGCATGTTAAATTTGAAATCACATATTAAACCACAATACGTGGTTTCGTCGTGTCCCTATCAACTCACTCCAAGTAGCGTATTTTTGAAAAAAAAATAGAAAGAGAGCAGATTTGAAAATAAATATTAAAAAAATAATATTTTTAGAAAAAATCCCTCCGTGACCTCTAATGCTCACATAAGGCCTTCTACTTCCTGTCAGCATGATCTCATCATCAAGGATGGCCTTGACTTCTTACCCTTTTTTTTTTTTTTTGGGCGTCATCAGTGCTGGAACGGTGTTACGTCTTTGTGAGGCGGCAATTGTATGTGGACTTCCATGGGCATGTTTGTTTTTTTTTTTTTTGATGCAAGACTTCTACGGTCTTGTTTGGCTGTATATGTAGCACATTATGACTTGTGAGAGGCGCGGAGCGAGGGTAAGAAGTTCTGTCACGGTAGAGCCTTGATGGTGACGTGCTCGTAAACCAGCACCTTACTTTTATTAATTATATCAAATGGACTTCATATAAAAATTTTGCTTAATTATTGATTTTTCAAGCAAATATCATTTTTTTTGTAAAAATAATAGACATTTAAGGGACATCAAGTGATTCTATTCTTTGATTTAAGCTAAGCTAAATATTGGATATTTGGAATATGTATAATGATTGTTCAATGGATATGTATTAGATTTCTTAGACTTCGTAGCAAAATAGTCCATGAATATTAGCCATTATACTTCATCCAAAAAAAAAAAAGAACAGCCGTTATACAATATTTGAATATCATATAATGATTGCTCAATTTTTGATCTTCTCCTAATTATTTTGATGCATCAAGTGTATGTGTCCCCTTGTCTAACTTACGTGTCCTTATATATACATATATCTACTAACATCACTCAAGTTACCGAATGGCTTCTTATTTATTAGATAAATGCCTTGTTCCAATAATTTTGTCCATTTATCATTGATGTAGAGATATAGAGAATGGACAATAATTATATATTATAGCTAACTTTATATTGGTCAAAATATCACGATATTTATGCTCGTTGTTTGCTTGCAAGACTTTTTCTCTTTTCCCATCTGCCACCGAGACGCATCTCTTGCAACGGAGAAATAATGATTAGGCAAAGGGCGAGCTAGAATGGTCAAAAGGATTACAAAGACTCCATTTTCTCGCACCAAATTGGTTATCCAAGAGAGGTGTTTAATCCCCATATTTAGCCCCTATCACTTACAGGTGGCAGTTTCAGGGCCTCCCCTGCATCCTATCTTTTATGTACAGGCTTAAATGGAAAGGTCCTTAATTATTTATGTAAAAAAGAGAAAAATAAGAAAAAGGGTCATTATCTTTCATAAATTGAACCCAAATTTTGTATCAGCAAGGCTTCACAAATGTGTCGTCCACATGTTACAATCCGGACTTAATCATAGCGGTAGTTATTATTAAATTGTGATTCAAAGACTAACAGCAGCTGTTGCAGCATCACTATTCCATTTTGACAAAAAAAAAAAAAAAAACTCAATCAAAGATTCGGGTGGCCAAAGTAGGGCCATTATCTTAGGTACAACTGAGAATGATGGTTTTGGAGGGGTTGAAACCTACTGCTCTTTAGCATATAATTAATCGCCAACCTACCTTCAAGAGAAAACATAATGGCTAACTTCAGATCCCTAGCACAAGCTACGGTTAGTACAATATTATCTGCCGCCACTTTGTAGGATTTCTAGTTGGATTAACTGGTCAATAAAATCAAACAAAATGGAATTGTGGGAACGAGATGTTATTAAAAATTAGAAACATTCATAATGATCAGATAAGTTTCCATGCTTTGCTGCCCATGGCTTGCTAAAACCAGGGAGGTTGAGCTTGGGATGGTAGCTTCACAGTTTCAAAGTTAATACATCACACGCTTTACAAAAAGAAAAATTTTTGTGGCTGATAAATAATCCTAGCTTTTTTTTTTTTTTTTAATTACCGCGCCAACGGAAGCTCCATACTTCCACGCATTCTGTTCCCCTGTTTTGGGGGTGTGGGTTCCCTCTCCATCACCATCAAAAACAAATTTCCACTACATTTCTGCATGAAAAGATCCAAGCATTTACAGAGACCAACCCGTTGGAGATGGTCTGCAGCATGAGTAAGAACCAGAGAGAAGTCTGTATTTCTGTGTTGTTCTCTTCACCCTTCTATTATCTCTGGACTTTTCTGTTATTCTGCCACGAATTGCAAGGCATAGTAACAGAAGTACATTTTCAAAGCTTCACTATGTTTATTGAGACTTGGCATGCACTACAAGTATTGTACAAGTGACTTGGACTATATATAGGTCCAAGTTTTTTTTTTTTTTTTTTGCTCTTTCATAGGTGAAATAGATCAAGTTCACAATGTATTTATCCTATCCGGTTATTCTAAGGTTTTGCACATCAAATAACCATATCGTGCTACTGAATCTTAATTTCGATAATTTTATGACTCAAATGATCATAAACAACTCGGTGGCACAACAAAACCAGAGACAGTGCCATCAGCATGACTACAAAATGATTTTGCTTGTTGGTCCCCATAGGTGAGCTTGATGTCTTGCAGCTCAATTCCATTACATGGATTGCTTGCACTGCAGTCAAAGTTCATAGCCACTTGTGATGCAGATGATCCTTGGATATCACTGTATGTCACTTGACTTATCTTCACGCCAGAATTCTATTCAAAACAAAAGAAAATGAAAGCTTGAAAATTCATAGTAAAACAAACTTCTAATTTTAATTGAAAAATTATTTTTACAAGTTCCTGCACCTAGCTCTTGTTATAGTCTACTCAATCTTGGTCGATGACCCATTACGCCCTAAGGTCTGATGCATGATGAATAGCCTTGTAAGCTAACTTGAAGCCCAACCAGGAAATCATCAACAACAGCGCAACCCAAGTATAAAATTGGGCTTTACTAACTTGGCCCATTTCACTGCTTTAGTCTCCTTCAGTGCTGTTTTTGTCTACTTTAGGAGACTCGACTCATGGATATGAGTGGTGAGTTGGTTTTAGCCCAAAAGATGATATAGGTTGCCACTCACTCGCATGGGCTTGGGTTGTATCCTTCACATGAAAGAACTGCTAGATCTCAAAGCAATCCGAACTTCTTTATTCATCTAGTTACATAGATCTCGAAGTGACCATTAATTGTGCATAGATTCATGCATAAAGAAAGTAATGCTGTATGACCAAATCTGGTGGGGATTACCATCGTACGTGAAATTGGTGCAATTCACCGGTTGGGTCTTGGTGCAAAGCACCATCACTGTTTTATGACGTCAGGCCTTGAAACAAATACTCAAGACCAAGGTTGATCCCAAAGAATTTTTGACGCAAAAATTCCTCGTACAAGTACGTATATATGGTGATTTTTTCTCCGCTTCACTAATTCATGTGAATCACACCAGCCCAACCTCAGGATCGCACCAACTTTTTCATGCCGTGCAAAAAATTTTTATTAGTTTTGCCGTTATACTATCACGTATTTTTTTATTCACGTTATTCTCGCACATGAATAGTGGAAGACGAAGGGTGGTGGGATAGGTTAGCCGCCCCACCCCAATATGACGCATTTACCCCTGCAAATGAACTTAATTTCATTACCTGGTCAGGGCATCCACTCTGGCCGGGGCAGTAATTCTGGTCAATGATGATGGGATTTTGGACATTTTGCATCGTAGCGTGTTCGAACGCCACTCCCTTCACGAACCCTTCGCTCGGCTTCCCCCACGTCTTTATCCGCAGCCCGTTCTGCGTTCCCGTGAACACCGTCGTCTTCACCGTCACGTTCTCCACCCCCTCCTCGTCGTACTCCTTCCCCAGGCTCCCAATGCTGCCAGCCACCAACATCGCACGTGTCAGACTTTCACACGTGTGGAACAAAAGTAATTTTGATGATCCTGCTTGCATACATGCATGACATGCAAAATGTGTGCGTGCACCATGCAACATGTAATGCAATACATGCATGTTCCCTTAATTACCTGATGCCATGGCCAGGACCGCAGGTGACCTGCTCGATCCATATATTCATGGTGCCGGGGCCGATCGAGATGCAATCATCGCCGGTCTTGATGCCGGCCCCAGTAATCGTGACGTCGGTGGATCCCTGGACATGGATGCCGTCGGTGTTTGGACTGTTTCTCGGAGCTGTGATCTTGACACCTTGCAAAGTCACCCCTTGGCAGTCATCGATCACAATGTGGAACATCTCGCTGTTAATCGATGACAGCCCACTGATCATAATGTTCTTCGAGCCATGGAAGGCTAATGACTGTATAAAGAAATGGTAAATTGAGGTTATCGCAATGATGGAGAGGAGAAGAGAAAAAGACCATTCTACTATGCTAGCATTGGAAAACTTATAATGCTTAAAAATTATTATTGTTGTTCATATGATTTGAGATGATTTTATAAAAAAAATTAAAAAAATTAAAAAATATTGTTTGAATCATGACATATGGAACATTATTTTAAAATATGATTCGATCCGATGAGCACAACCATTAGGAAGACTAACCCAAAAACTTATTTTAGATAACTGATTAAAAAAATAATAAAAAAAATTATAAATTTAAAACGAACAAATACAGAGTCTATTTACAGATTTTATTCAAATTATTGAAGAGGCACTGTAATTCTAAAGAGATAAATGTTGCAGAAATATCATATTTTTTTGTAAACCAACATGTTTTTCCGAAAATTGTATCTTTTCAAAAGAAGAAGGAAAAAAAAAAAAAAAAAAAAATAAATTTTTAAATAATTAAAATTTAAAAAATTATATATATATATATATATATATGTTAAAAATAAAACTCCAACAGTTAGCACGCACCGTTGCGCCATCCGGGCAGTTCCCACCGCCAGCCTTGCAGGCCCAGAGAGACTTGCCACGGCCATCGATGGTCCCGCCATACACCGAGACACCCTCGACTTTCTCAAAGCCATCCACTCCCAGCCTTTGCAAGATTGGCGTAATTTGATGGTGCGACGATGGTCCCGTCGATCTGGATGGTGATCTTGCTGCTCTGACAGGGACCACTGAAGGTGATCGGACCCACCAAGAAGAAGCCAACAGGTACATGGACGGTCGCAGCCTCCGGCGAGCCGCAGGCGGCATCCCATGCACTAAGGAACGACTTGCTCGAATCCGTCTCACCATCCGGTTTAGCGCCAAAGTCTGTGACGTCGTAGACTGCATTCACTGATGAGAACAACTGGATGAAGAGTAGTATCAGAACAAGAAGCAAAGAATTGATGATGAGTTGAGCCATGAGAAGGACTCTAGTATATAATGAGTCTATGAAGGAAGTTATTAGACTGGAGCAGTGGGATAGAGAGATGTTTTGTATCTGCTGGTTGCTTGGTGGGTGTTTATATATAGAATATCTTGGGAGGATTTTGTGGCTGCTGCGAGAAGAAGCAAGCATTAATCCCCAGATTTAAGACATGGAGAAGTGGAAAAATGCCTTCTTTATTCCACAGTTTTTGTAGAATAATTGAACTCAACCAGTCCTTGAAGTCCCTTGAAGGAAACGGAACGCAATTGTATAGTGATAAAAAGAGTTCTGAAGGCACGAGACTGGGTTCTGGAAGCAAAAGGTTAATTAGTCCACTGATCTGCACTCTCTTCTTTTCTTGGTTGGTTTTGATGTTTTCATTCAATTCAGAAAGTAATTGATGGGGGGTGTGTTCACTTAATTTGGACATCAGCACCCTCAACTTTATGCATAACTAACTAAAGTTTTCTATTTATTTGACTTGTAGCCAGGCATACAAATTAAGACACAATGGATACAAAGACCCACATGGAAGGTGCGGGTCTCAGTGGGTCCAGTTCTTGTGCGTGAAATATATTTCTACCGGTAATTTTGGAGACTAATGACGATGCTTTTTGTGAAAAAGAGCACTAATGACTTTGTTTATTCTTCCAAGTGGGACGGATCGAGAAAAACGGAGTAAATTTCGGAGAAGAAAGCGGAGTAAATTGGAATATAGGCACAGTTGATTAGGTGATCCGGGAGGAAAGTAATATAAAGTCTTGACTCGTGGGGTTAACGATGCAACATGCACGTAGGTAAAGATTCTGCATGACCAACAAATCACGCATGTCATAGATTTGACATGAAGCATAGAAAGTCCACTTGAGGATTGACCATATCTGTGACACTTTTTTCCGAGTCGATTGTTAGGTGCTCATACTAGGATCAATATAATAGTGTAAACGTCCTAACCATTTTTTCACAACGACTAACAACGTCCGCAGCTCTTTTTGATAAAACTTGACATTAAATGCTACAATGTCAAATGGTTTCTGTCTTTGATTGAGGACTCTTTTGATTTGGAGGAAGTGGAAACGAAGGGCAGAAGTCATCACTTCTGTACGTCTGGTTCGGTTCCACTTTGTCAAAAAAATCTTTGAATTTGACTGGAGCATGGAGAGAAGGGTATCCGGATTCATGAATGTTGGATGATCTGATTCAATGTGATCACAGCATGCACAACATAACGTGAGTCTTTATCCATATATATATATATATATATTAATCAAAAGCTTTTGTTAGGACTTTGGTGCTTGCTCAAATGACAAATTATATAAACCTTCTAGTGCTCATATATATATATATATATATATATATATAAAACTATCGTACGAGGTTAAACTGCAATGAGATTAATGGTGTAATATACTAATTTTGAGAGAATCTACAGCAATAAACATATGTGAACTGCCATGTCTTTGAACATCACTAACATCCAAGTTTCTACCTTGGCAAAACCAAAGGAAAAACGGGCCTGCATCTGTCGCAAAGTTCGATACTTCATGTTTTTTTTATTCATGTCGTGTTTTGGTAACATGTCCAAAATTTCTACGCCGCTGCCCTGACAGCCAACGGTTTGGTCGTGTATGATGTTTGGAAGGCTTGTTTCAGAGATGCAAGGAGCCTTGTCTTGCGGTTCTTAATTATACCTAAAGTAACGTGGGTGACAGAGATCAGTCATCTCTCTCCTTCGCTCCAAACGGAAAACAGCAAACGAAAATATTGAGAAATAATAATTTGAAATAAGATAGGTTAAGAATTCACATGGTGCTTGTATACTATTGAGCCAATGCATGCCTGCATCTAAAGTACCCGACTTTTTAGATAGAATCTCTTACCTATTAAATTAACCTTTCCCACTTGTACTAATCCGCCTCTTCCTAAAAGGGTGTAAGGTCTCACCTCTCTTAATAATTGCCACAGCAAAATCGAGGCCAGCTTCTCTCAGTCGCGAGATGCGCTGGAGAGCCTATTTGATTCATACAATGATTGTATTTAACACGCAGCTGTAGCTGTAACTGTGATCAACTGTAACTGTGATCTAAGCTGTTAGCTGTAGATATATTAGTCTAAATATTTAATAAAAATTAATTATGCTAATAAGCTATCATGTATCAAATGGCACAAAAAGATATAATTTTATTTTATTTATTTTTAATATCGCTTTAAATATTCAATTTAATTAAATATAATAATATAATAAAAATTAATTTTATTAAATTATAAAATAAATAATATAAAATAATAAAAATAAAAATTATGTGATATTTTTTAAGTTTGAATTAAGAAATAATGGAATCGTATAATTTTCATAGCATTATTTTTGTAGATAAATTTTAAAAATTTTAATTCATAATAAAATAAAAATTTTCTATTACTGTGGAGCGGACGTTGTTTACAAAAAGTACGTGATTAATTTTAAAGGAGAGGAGAGAGATGGATATAAGAAGATAGAAAAATGTAATTATGGACTATAAGTTATCCTCACCAAATACTATTTTTGCTATGCTGTAGCTTAAATAAGTTAAAACTATCCAAAAACTGCATGTCAAATACAGCAAATCAGGATCAATCACCATTTCTAATGCATTTCAGATTTATCAAACTTGATTATCATTTTTTAGTATTTTAAATTTGAAGATGAAATCAATAATTTAAACCGACCAAAATTTTACCTGTATCCTTATGCAAGCGTATGTCTTTAAATATAATACAAGATAGCAGTGACAATGTGGGTCACCATTCTCATTCCCAAAATTTTCTATTCTTCTTTCAAAATTTTCTTTCCTTTCCGCAATACTATATAATCTAGCTAGATTGCCATGTAAATAGCATATCTAGGCTTGGCAATGAATCAGATCGAATGTGGATTTGAATTGATCTGAATCCGATCCGATATCCTAGCATTTTGACTCGAATCCGACCCGTGATATATCCGACGGGTCAATACTTTCTTTACTGATACCTATTCGATTGGGTATCGGATTATCTGATCGGGTACCCGCTCCATCTAAATGAAATTTTCGGATGAAATAAAAAACTGAACAATAATCCGCTATCCGACCATAAGATCGGATCATAGGACGAGGCGGTCACTATCTGAATCCGATCTGATCGATCCTCCGAGATATAAATATATCAAGTTTGGATTGGATCAGATCAGCATCCGATCCAACATATTGATCAACCTAATCCATTAGTACTGGATCGTGTCGAGACCGTCTAGATTGGATATAATTGCCAAGTCTAAGCATATCTTGCTCCCACTCTTTTTATCTTAACAATCATTGCTTATTTGGAACGAACCACTGAATAAATAACAAGTGATAAACTAAAACTTACCTCAGATCAGGGCAACTAAAGGCAATCTTATAAATTCTAAACTTCAATTAACAGTACGCTCTGAATTATTGTAACAAGTTCATGAAGTTTGGCCGTATGTGCTATACGTGCTTATCATGTGGACGACCCAATTAGGATGTCTCATCAATTACAACTACTTCAAACTTGCACTAAACTCCCAACGTAGTTCCTGGTATTGTTTGCAAGCGGGATTCACGTCGGGCGAATTGCCCGGTACATGTCGGGCCACGTGAAACCACATGATGATGCTAAGCTAGCTGACTTCACCCAGATGTTTCCGGACAACGTAGCCACCAACAAAGGCCTCGAGGAGAGCTAAAAGCCCATGATGTGAATAAAAGAAGCATCCTGCCCGAAAAAATGGCCATCCCTTGATTGGCGGATGCACTACTCTCGACATCATGTGCAGCCACGCTGGTTTGCTGACTACTCAAAAATGATAGATAAGACGTGGAAACAAGTTTATTTAGGCTTCGTTTGGTAGCAAAATGATGAGAAGCTCTCTCACATTTTATTACTGCAAAAGAAGAAAGAAATGCTAATATGAGAGAGAGAGAGAGTCAGATCAATGCTCCATGGCCTGCGTACATGAATAATTTTTTTGCCATGTCGTAAGAAGAAATTTTGGCGCAACATATGATTTTGTTGTCCAGCGAAATTTTGGTGCAACACATGATTTTTTTATCAAACGAAGAAAAAATTTTTTTAGTGCAACACATGATTACTACTTTCGATATCATGTGCAGCCACGCTGGTTTGCTGACTACTCAAAAAAGATGGATAAGACGTAGAAACAAGTTTCCAAGGTAGGTTAGTTATTTAGGCTATAGGCTTAGTTTGGCAGCAAAATAATGAGAGGCTCTCTCACATTTTATTACTGCAAAAGAAGAAATAAATACTGATATTAGAGAGAGAGAGAGTCCAGGACCAATGCTCCATGGCTTCCGTACATGAATAATTTTCAGGGCAGGTGGTAAGAAGAAATTTTGGTGCAACACATGATTTTGTTGTCAAACATAACTGGATTGATTGATAATGAAGTTGCTCGATCAATAACAATGGGGCCCGGTAAATATTTTATATCTAATTTATCACTGATTACAGTGTTTTTTATGGCGAATGGTTGTTACCTCACGCGCACTAAGAAATCATAGCGAAGAAATATGGTAAGCATTTGGTCCGTGCTTAGGATCGAAATCACAATTAAAATTAAATTTGAGTACTCAAAAAGAGTCAAAATCGAAGGATGGAGATGTTTCCGTTTCCTCCGAAACAGAATAGAAAAATAGATTTATGATTCTTTCAACCAAACAGCTGGAATTAGAGTTACTTATTTTCATCTCCATTTTAAAATCCAACTTCTCTGACCAAACATGTACTAGATCTCCAGCATTTTTTTTAGAATATTCACATCTACTTCCTATTTTTTATTCTTCTCTTTCTTTTTTTTTCTTCCTATTTTAGCAGCTCTAATTCATCTTGCATGGTCATGGGTTTGTGAATTCACAAAATTTTAAATATGATTTCTTGCCTTCAATCTGATTGTACATATTACAAGTTTTAAGTTCCAACCTTCTTGGTTAATTCCGTGTCAAAGAACATGAAGCTTCCAACGGTTTTGGGAGTTCCTGCTTAGAAAAATGATATATTGAGATCATGTTTTGGTTGAAGAATATAAGCAAAAATCATTAATGTCTTCTGTCTCCTTATTTGTCCTATTTCGCTATGCTTTGTAAGATTTATATTCATTCTTCCATTTCTCCATGCTTTTTGAGATTGCTATTCTTTCTTTCTTTGCTTTAAGTTATTGGTTTCTCTCAAAGTTTGTTTGGATATTTCTACGGGATTGAGATGAAAGTTCTCTAGTATTCATAAATTGGACCATCCATTCGGGTCTGGCCCTATATCAATCAATCAGCTCAAATCCTATATGAAGCAAACAAAAGACCTCCATGAATTTTTTTTTCTTCCTGTAGCCCAAAGGATAGGATCTAGGTCAGGCTGGATAAATTTTTAAAAAATGCTAGTTAGATGAGCCAACAGGTCTGATTCCTAAAGGATTTTGCCTAATCATATAAGAATATCCAGATAAGCTTTTCGAGTTTTGTCAATCCAAGATCTAATTAAAAATACTTACTAAGTTCAACCACTATTCATATTAAGGAAAGAAGGTGTATAATTTGGAACGTAAGATTTTGATAGTACTCGTCTCTTTAGACACATTAAATAGAATCATGACATCGACAAAATTTTGGTAATAATCAAAACACCCTATAGTTTAAAAACATAAACACGATATTAATATGTGAATCCATTTTTAATATTATGATTGAGTGATTCCTCCACATTTATCTCATCTATGAGAGAACCAGAACCCCAGAGTCATATGGGATGAAATAGGATAAGCCTGAGCGACAGAGATAACGGAGAGATGATAGAATTCGTTGGATTGGATCTTGACGCCGGCGAGATGGCAGCAATGTCTGCGTCCTTCCATAGCCCAACGTCCGTATGAGACCTCCCTGCATTACGTCAACCAGTTGGTTTCTCTCTCCTTAATAGTCAGTGACAGAGCCTGACATCAAATGTTGAGAGGACAAATAATAATTTATTATTAATTTTTAAATAAAATATATAAAAATAAATAAAAAAATATATATATACAAAAATATTATAAAATATCAATAAATATTTAATTTTATGTATAAATAAAGCTAAGTAAAAAATATTACCTTACGTCATTTGCAAAATGATTTTGATTGTGTAAAAATCTCAATAATCTCTTCCATATTAAAGATTAAAGAATAAATAAGGAGTTAAAAAATAAATTAATAATTATTTTTTTAAAAAAATATTATTTTTAATAAAAAATTAATATATTAATTTATTATATGGTCTTTTTTAAATTGGTGGACTCGTAATGTACATAAGACTAAAATATTGGAGGGGCCACTATATATATAAATATATAGATAATATTTTTTTTGGGTGGAGAATTCTTTCAGTTGACTGCGTCACCATTGCATGCGAATACATATCCTGATGTATATTTTCAATCATCAAGATAAAATATGAAGTTTGAATCAGTATACCCCTCGACTCGCAACTCTGAAGCTCTTCCAAAGATCAGAAATAAATTTTTAATTCTTTTCAAATATTTAAGGACGTTCTTCACAATTATTCTGTACAGTAAAATTTTTTTTTTTGTATCGATAGCTCAGGAAGCTGAGAAAGCCATTGCCCAATTTCTGGATTCCTTCATTCAACATACTTCCACGTACTTTTCCCTAAAGAGGAAAAAAAAAAAAGACCTTTTATTTGGTGCCTCACCAAATGGATTAATGCGCAGTAGACACTCTTTTTGAAATCACTTTTGAGTGCACGAAGAATACCAAGTATACAACTGGTAGCGTATTTCGTAGCTGGTAATTCCGTCTATTCTCGTGCCACATGTTTCCACATAGTGAGAAATATCAATGGGCATCCTTGGGTTGGGTATTGAGTACATCAACCATAATAAACACATGCGGTGCAAAGAATAGTAGGAGAGATCCGGGTTGTTCTTACCACTTTTAGGACACAGTTTTGGCGTGCCAATAGGCTTCAAAACTCCTAGTGTCCTACGGCTTATGTAGTATGTATGCTGTTTTTTGTGATTAGTGAGGCGTTAATGAACGGCCTGATGTTCACTTTTATTATAATCAACCAATTAAAGCTAACTTGAGCCAGGTAATTTGGTTATATTTCTCCAAAGAATAAAAAGAAAAGAAAAAGCGAGAGGAGAAAGGAGAACATCTTGCTTCTCATTTGGGGGGCCTACACCCCAACAAGGAAAAAGAAAGAACTGAAGACAAAACTAGAGCAATGGGAACTGAATTGCGGCTAATTAATGCTGAATGAATAAAAAGACAGTTCGGTGGACAATAATCTAGTTTCAGTTACTTGCAGGTTTTCCTCTGCAGACTTATCATATGAACTTTTGAAAATATTGTCTTGTCATATAAACTTGCATTCCGTCCTCCTGAAGGAACTTGCTAACAACTCATGAAGACCACCGAGTCACCCTTTCAAGGGACCAAACGCAAGAATCAAGCCCCTCCTTCCCTACTAAACTTGGATAACAGCCATATAAGAGCTCTAAATGACAAAAAACAACATTCTCACGCCTCGCTTACTTCCTTTTCCTGCCACCAGATCAGAACCATCCCCTGATCCTATAAATACCAACTCCCTGAGACCATCTGGCTCCATCCAAGTCCCTCCAAACCCACTCATACCTATATCTCATAATCTCCTTCCTTTAAGACCTTCTATACTTTCATAAAAAAAAAAGGAGTCCAATGACTCAAATCATGTGCTCCTTCCGCCTCCTCCTCCTAGCAATTCTCATGATCCATTTCTCCTCATCAGTAAAAGCATCTTACGACGTTACTTCCTTTGGTGCCAAACCCAATGGTCGGACAGACTCGACCAAATCATTCATTAGTGCATGGACTGCCGCCTGTCACTCAACAAACCCTGCAACCATCCATGTACCCTCCGGCTTCTTCCTGATAGGTCCGGTCACCTTCAATGGTCCTTGTAGGAGCAGTAGGATCACCATCCAGATCGACGGAACCCTCGTCGCACCATCGAATTATGCTAATCTTCGCAATCTTGAACAGTGGATTTTGTTCGATCATGTCGACGGCATCTCGGTGTACGGTGGGACCATCGACGGCCATGGCTCACCTCTATGGGCCTGCAAGGCTGCCGGCCGGAACTGCCCTGCCGGTGCAAGGGTAGGTGGCATAACACTACGAAATGACCCATTTACCCTCACAACTTTTTTTATTCTTGGCACTAACTGCTGTTCTACGTACGCAGTAAATTGAGCTGACCATATATTATATTGTGCTCCTCTCCATGCAGTCGTTAGTGTTCAGGAACTCGAAGAACATCTTGATCAGTGGACTGACGTCGATCAATAGCGAGAGGTTCCACATCGTGATCGATGGCTGCCAGGTGGTGACGGTGCACGGGGTCAGGATCACGGCCCCCGGCAACAGCCCCAACACCGATGGCATCCACGTCCAGTCCTCCACCGACGTCACGATCACCGGAGCCGGCATCAAGACGGGCGACGACTGCATTCGATCGGGCCCGGCACGACGAACCTATGGATCGAGAAGGTCACTTGTGGACCTGGCCATGGCATAAGGTTAGGAAACGTTACACCAACAGCACGTGAAACGTACGTTAAATTTGAGTTTGACACGTATAAGATGCTTACGTTGGAACACTCACACGTGTGATGCTGGTGGCTGGCAGCATTGGGAGCTTGGGGAATGAGTACGAGGAGAAGGGGGTGGAGAACGTAACGGTGAAGACGGCGGTGTTCACGGGAACGGAGAACGGGCTGAGGATAAAGACGTGGGGGAGGCCGAGCGAGGGGTTCGTGAAGGGAGTGGTGTTCGAGCACGCCATGATGCAGAATGTCCGAAATCCCATCATCATTGACCAAAATTACTGCCCCCATGAGAAAAGATGCCCTGGCCAGGTAAAGAAATTAAATCCAAATCCAAGGGTAAACTTGTCTCGTAATAACGGTTAACGTATTCTATCATTGTCTCTGCACAGGATATCACGTTCGGTATTCTCATGAACTTCAAATGGTTTCTTTTGCTAGAGACCAAAGTTTACATGGGATTGCAAATTTAAACTTTAATTTCTGAATGGATAGATTTTTTAATGTTGAAACTTTCTTTTTTGTTCTCTCTCTGTTTGTAGAATTCTGGAGTGAAGATTAGTCAGGTGAACTATATGGATGTCCAAGGGTCATCTGCATCACAAGTGGGGATAAACTTTGACTGTAGTGCCAGCAACCCATGCACCGGAATTGGACTGCAAGACATCAAGCTTACCTACGGAAACAAGCCAGCAAAATCGTTTTGTGAGCATGTCCATGGTACTGCCTCTGGTTCTGTTGTGCCGAGTTGCTTCTGACTCTTCGAGTTGGAATAGTATGTATAGATCGTATGTCAGAGTATGCATGTGTTGATGAAATGGGTGATGTAGGATTCGTAACTTTTCTTATCCTCCATGTCCAAGCGTTACTCTAGTAGACATGGAATGGAATAAATATTTAATGGATTGATATGTGTTTTTTATTTATAATAATTTCGGCCTAAACTAACGTTCTCATTCATGGTCCCCATTAACTTCGGAATTAATATTCGTGGTGCCCAAAAAGTCCTCAAGAGTGGGCCCAGCTTGGGTCTCAACCTTTTCCCTGGAATTACAAAGGCTCAAATTTCTAATAAGGCACGAATTTCAGAAGTCAGATCAAAGCAACGGAGACCCTAAAAACGAACGTACCCCATCCGTACGTTGTTGTTTCAGAGAAACGAAAATTAAGTTCGAAATTTTGTCCTACACTCAAAAACAAGCCCTGCAAATCCGAAAGAACGCGGTACCACGTGAAAATCCTGTTAACTTCTTACCGCTTATTGTTGCTGTAGATTTCTCTGATTAGAAATACAATCATCTAATCAGAAAGAAATATGTTTGTATAATTTTTAAATTGAATCCCTCTAATTAAGAATGCAATCGTCTAATTAGAGAAAAATATATTTGTATAATTTCTAAATTGAATCCCTCTGCTTAGGAATGCAATCGTCTAATTAGAGAAAAATATATTTGTATAATTCCTAAATTGAGCCCATGAAAATTAATAAAAAGGGCCGTTTGGTCCTAGAGAAGTATCCCTTCTTCCTCTGAAATCTTCGTCTTCACCCTCTTTTCTATTCTTCTTCTGTTTATACTTCTGTTTGTCAACATGGTATCAGAGCCTATTTAGGGAACAGAGTGCTCTGTTCCGCCTCTTCAACCGCCGATTGTCCACAACTCAAATCTCTCCTCTCAAACAGAGTGGGATCTGTTCCCCCTTCAAACCATCGCCGCTGCTCTCTCTGTGGATCCCTGCAAACCTTGAAAGCCATTCTCCGTTTCCGTTAAATCTCTCACTCTCTCTCTCGCATCCCTTCAAATCATCGGTGCCTCTTCTCCGGAACCGTCATCTTCATCATCGCCTCTGCTATGATCGCCGCCTCCGTTACCGCGGCCATCGTCGCCGCCGCCACTGCCTGAGCCTTCTCCACTATGATCGCCACCTCCGCTGCCACGGCCATCGTCGCCGCCGCCACTGCTGTCGCTGCTTCTGCCATCGCCACTGCAATCGCCACCGCTGTCGCTGCTACCGCCGCTGCCATCGACGCCACCACCGTTTCCACCCAAGAACCACGGGGTTGAAAAAGATCCTCATCCCTTATTAGGTATTTTTTAAATACAAAAAAAAAGAGAACCTCTACTGCTGTCACATGTGTCTCCAATTGTAGATGCTGTTTTTTCTGGAGCAACAATGGAGCATCCTATTTTGGAGTTTCTGAATATTATCAAGGCACCTTTCATGGAAGCAGAGATTCGATATTTTTTCGTCATCTGAGTTTATCTCAGATCGTTGGTGAGAAAACTTCAATTTCCTCCCTCAAGATTGTTCTTGTTTACTTGATCATTTAAGTTTTTTTTTTCTTATCGGTGATAAAACTCCTTTAATCATGGAGGATTTAGAAAAGTTAATAGTTAGGATGATGGAATCTCGTATCTCGGGTAGTGAGTTTTCAAAGATCACCCTAGAAACTAACTCGATCAAATTGGATGGGCCGGGTACCTACTTAAGTTGGACGCGACATGTTCGTCTAATTTTGGATTCTCACAATCTTGAGGGGTTTATAAGTGGTACTGCAAAAAGGTCAGAAGGAGATGGGATAGCTGTTAGACAGTGAAATTCTAATAACTCTCAGGTGGTAGCATGGCTCCTTGCCTCTATGGTACCAAGTGTTGCTCATACGGTTGAGGCACTAACGAATACTTATGAGTTGTGGCAAGCTGTAGCCACAACTTATTCTTATAAAGGCAATAATATGCATGCCCATAAGATCCAGCGAGAGCTTCGAGGACTTAATCAGGGTTCTCGATCTGTAACAGAGTATGTTGGAGAATTAAAAAGGTTGTGGAATGATTTTGATTTTTATAGTCCCTTTACCCCTACTCATCCTGGTAATGTTGAGGTGTTTCGCAAATGGATAGAGCGACAGTGACTTGTGGATTTTTTGGATGGACTAAACCCAGAGTTTGAGTATCGACGCTCTTCTATTCTTAGTACACAGAAGTGGCCAACTCTTGATGAAACTATTTCTTTGGTTCTTAGTGAAAAAACTCAATTAACCACTATGTTTTCTTCTACGAACACAGCTATACGATCTGCACTTGTGGTACAGCTTAATACTCTTGGAAGCTCTTCTCCTAATTCTTCTCAAGAAACTCAGCCTCAACCTCGTGGGGTTAAAATTTGTAACCACTGTCATAAGTCAGGCCACATCAAAGCTTACTGCTATGAGCTACATGGTCGTCCAAATAGAGGCTGTGGTCGTGGAGGTGGTCATTTTGATAGAGGTCGAGGTCAGTATAATCAGGCTCATTTTTCTTCTATGGAAGATTTATCAGTTGAAGAAATGCAACTTTTGAAAAAATTCAGATTTGGTGTAAATATTTTTGAAAGCAGCACTTTCACAGAAAATTTTTCAAATCAACCAGCCGGTTCTCAGGGTAATTTTGCCCAAATAGGTATCAGTGATCAAATTCATGCTCTTAACTGTAGTAATTTTTCTCCATGGGTTGTTGATTCTGGAGCATCCAATCATATGACTGGATCCTTTAGAGATTTTATGTCTTATATTCCCTGTTCTGGTCGTGATAAAATTTGTCTTGCTGATGGCTCGTTTACCCCTATTTCTGAAAAAGGATCTATCAAATGCACTTTCGAATTACCCTTATCATCTGTTCTACATGTCCCAAGATTTTCTATAAATCTCCTATCCATTAGTGCTATTACAAATGATCTTGATTGTGCCGTAACTTTTTTCAAAACACATTATGTCTTTCAGGAACCAAAGACAGGGAGAAAACTTGGGACTGGCATAATGCGTAATGGGCTCTACTATTTGGAGGGAGGAGTGTCTGAAGGCTACTCAGAAACCAGTTTGACTGTTTCATCTTCACAAAAGGAAGATCTGTTACTCCAACACCGCAGGCTTGGTCATCTTTCATTTACTCTCTTAGCTCGTATATTTCCAACTATTTTTGAAATATATAAAGAGAAGCTTGTATGTGATGCCTGTGATCTAGCTAAACACACTAGAAGTACTTATCCAAACTCAGGCCGACGTAGTAAAGCAATGTTTGAGGTAGTTCATTCTGATGTATGGAGACCCTGTGGGACCACTGCTATTTCTAATCATCGGTGGTTCGTCATTTTTATTGATTGTTTTAGTCGTTGCACTTGGGTTTATCTATTAAAAATAAAAATGAAGTATTTCAGTCATTTAGAGATTTTCATAAAATGATTGGTACTCAATATGGAGCAACTCTTAAGATTTTTCGCTCTGATAATGGGACAGAATATCTTAATAAAGAATTTGAGAAGTATATACATAATAATGGAATTATACATCAAACGACGTGTGTTGACATACCGGCTCAAAATGGAGTTGCTGAAAGAAAGAATAGACACCTTCTTGAAGTGACAAGATGTTTGATGTTTTCTATGAATGTTCCTAAGTTCTTATGGGGAGAAGCAGTGTTAACTGCAGCATATCTGATTAACCGAATGCCACTTCGAACTTTGGACTACAAGACTCCTCTTGAATGCCTGCAAGGAACTAATTCTTTTATAATTCCCCCCAAGGTATTTGGTTGTGTTTGTTTTGTTCGGGATCATCGACCTTCGGTTGGCAAGCTTGACGCTCGTGCCTCAAGTGCATTTTTGTAGGATATTCAGCTACTCAAAAAGGATACAAATGTTGGTGTCCGACTGAGCGGAAGATGTTTATCAGCATTGATGTAACATTTTGAAAGTCTGAACCATTCTATATATCTTCTGTGTCCTCTTCCTCTTCCGTTATCTCTGGAACTGGTCGAGAGGGGGAGTCCTCTGGAGGGAGTCCTATTACTGTGGATGTTATTGTGGATGTTGGTACAAATGGTGCATCTGACACTCAAGGAGAAGCATCTGACACTCAAGGAGAAGCATCTGAAACTGCATCTGAGACTCTCCCACAGCTTGTTTTATCTGATTCATCTCCTCTCTCAGAGTCTATTACGCATTCTCCAGTCTCCAGGTCTTCCTCTCCTATCCCAACGATTTCATCTTCTACGACTAATGGTAATTCTCCTGTACCTCCCATCCATTTTACATTAGATAATGATGATCTAAGTATTCCTATTGCTTTACGGAAACCTACTCGTCATGCTGGTATTCCTACTCGACTTAAGGATGAAGTAGGGTACAAACATGACATCACTAACTTTGTATCCTATGAGTCTCTCTCTCCATCTTATCAGAGTTTTATAGCTTCTTTGTCCTCTGTCACCATACCCGAGAACTGGAAGGTTGCTAAGAAAAACCCCAAGTGGAAAGCCGCCATGCTTGAAGAAATGCAAGCACTAGAAAAAAATAATACATGGAAACTTGTACCTTTGCCAGCTGGTAAACAAACTGTGGGATGCAAATAGATTTTTACAGTTAAACAGACACCTGAGGGTACTGTTGAACGGTACAAAGCTCGCTTGGTAGCAAAAGGATAAACACAGATTTATGGCATCGGCTATGATGAAACTTTTGCACCTGTTGCAAAAATGAACTCGGTTAGAACCCTTATATCATGTGCTGCTAATTTCGGATGGGATCTGTTCCAGCTCGATGTAAAGAACGCTTTTCTTCATGGAGAACTTTAGGAGGAAGTATATATGGATGTTCCTCCAGGATTTGCTACTGCTCAAACAGTGGGCAAAGTATGCCAGTTACGACGATCTCTTTATGGTTTAAAGCAGTCACCTCGTGCTTGGTTCGATCGCTTTCGACAAGCAATCATTCAGATGGGGTATAAACAGAGCAATGTAGATCACACTCTTCTTTCGGCACAACAAGGGTAAGATTGCTGTTTGATTGTCTATGTTGATGATATTGTGGTCACAGGAGATAATTATGAGGAGATAGCTCATTTGAAGACTCAGCTGGCACAGACATTTGAGGTGAAGGATCTTGGACATCTTCGATATTTTCTTGGGATAGAAGTTGCTCGTTCTTCAAAAGAAATTTTTCTCTCCCAAAGAAAATATATTCTAGATCTTCTTATAGAAGTCGGTATGTTGGGATGTCGACCTATTGTTACTCCTATTGAACAAAATCATCGACTAGTAGCTGATACCGGTGTCCCTATTGATCGAGAACGTTATCAACAATTGGTAGGATGTTTGATTTATCTATCTCATACACGGCCTGATATTGCATTCGCCGTTAGTGTGGTAAGTCAGTTTATGCATGATCCACGTTCAGTTCATATGGATGCTGTGACACGGATACTTCGTTACCTCAAAAGCTGTCCTGGTCGTGGTTTACTTTATTCTAATCATGGCAACCTACGGGTGGAGTGTTATACAGATGTTGATTGGGCTGGATCACTTGATGACCGTCGCTCTACCTCAGGTTACTGTACTTTTGTTGGAGGTAATCTAGTCACTTGGCAAAGCAAGAAACAGAATGTAGTTGCTCGATCTACTGCTGAAGCAGAGTATCGAGCTATGGCACATGGCGTGTGTGAAATTTTATGGTTGCGGATCTTGTTATTGGATCTAGACATTTATCAGTCATCGCCCCTTATGCTATATTGTGACAACAAGGCAGCAATCAATATTGCTAATAATCCAGTATAGCATGATCGGACGAAGCACATCAAGATCGATCGACATTTTATCAAGGAAAAACTTGATGCCAGAATCATTTGTATGCCTTATGTGCGATCTGCTAGTCAACTAGCAGACATTTTGACCAAAGGTCTTAGTGTGCCTTCTTTTTTATTTATTCGTGACAAGATGGGTCTTTATCATATCTATAACCCATCTTGAGGGGGAGTGTTGAAATGAGCTGTAGATCCCTCTGATTAGAAATGCAATCATCTAATTAGAGGGAAATATGTTTGTATAATTTCTAAATTGAATCCCTCTGATTAGGAATGCAATCGTCTAATTAGAGAAAAATATATTTGTATAATTTTTAAATTGAATCCCTCTGATTAGGAATGCAATCGTCTAATTAGAGAAAAATATATTTGTATAATTCCTAAATTGAGCTCATAAAAATTAATAAAAAGGACCCGTTTGGTCCTAGAGAAGTATCCCTTCTTCCTCTGAAATCTTCGTCTTCACCCTTTTTTCTATTCTTCTTCTGTTTATACTTCTGTTTGTCAACACTTATTTTCGAAGGATCCTTTGTAAACCATTTTTGTTTACCTTGCAACTCTCCTAAGGTTGCTGTTGTCCAGAATACGACGTAGGGGTGGCAATTTACTCCCCCTCCCCATCTCGACTCTAATAAAATGGGTTGTACTCAACCTGCATCCGGGAGAGATGTTGGCAATGATAAAACCCATCTTCAAATCCGATCCAAATATATATATAGCTTTTCACAAATTCCTTCCTCACCATTTCCTTATTTATTTTAATCGTGAGAAAGATAGAACATATGAAGAGATATATCATGAGATGTTGGAACATGCGAAGAGATATGCCATGATGCTTAGTTATTCATTATTTAGTTTATTGCTTTCTTAATTTAAGGGGTATTGACTTCTTTTTAAAAAATAATATTTTTTTTATTATATTTTTATTTTAGTTTGTTATATTTTAATTTTTAGCTTCGGCTCTCATTTTAATATTATGCAAAGCACAAATTTTATTTGTTATATTTTTTTATTTGTTTGCTTCTCATCTCTATCTTGTCTTAAGATGAGTATTGAGCGGATATAAATAATAGCCAATTTTCTGTTTCCATCCCTGAATATAAACCCTAAACATAAGAAAGATTAGTGGATCATTATTACATCTAAAAAAATAACTTTTTTTTAAAGTAAAAATGGAGCGTTCATACAACACGAGAATAAATACAATCCATAAAATCAAAAAAAAGAATATTAATAAAAGCCGACGGCAATATATCAAAACTCGACCAACTAGCCTCTTCTGAGTGAATAGCAAAAAAATCGCCATCCAATCCACAGCATATTCGCTTCGTGATAGACATGTCTAACATCGACAGACACACCGAGCTAATAGATATCAGATATTGCAGACAAGAGGGCTGAAGATAATGGTTCTCCCTTGATAGTGAATCCAGCTCACCATTGTGGTTGAGTCCTCCTCGACCACTAGCCGATCCATCCGAAGAATACACCTCGCATAGGAGATGTCCTCTCAAGTTGCACGTAACTCCACACTAGGAATAGTAGATCCAAACAGATAGATTTAGTCATTGATATATATATATATATATATATATATATATATATATATAAATGCTATAGCTATACATACATACATACATATAATCCGTAAGTGTACATATAAATACCCACGAAAACATCCAGGCAACCTCTCCATTTATTCGTAGTACCGTCTCATGGCTCAACTAATCCATTTATTTCTTCTCCTCCTAGTATCCTCCTCCCACTACCACTCATCAGAGGAAGCAGCTAATCACCATAACATCATCGACTACGGCGCTAAACCAGATGGCGAGACGGATTCGACCAAATCATTCCTTGGTGCATGGGACGCCGCCTGCGGCTCGCCGGGACCTGCGACCATCCTGGTGCCCGCCGGCTTCTTCATGGTGGATCACGTCACTTTCTACGGTCCCTGCAAGAGCAGCTACATCACTGTCCAGATCGACGGCACCCTTGTTGCACCAACCGATTACGCCAACTTTGGAAAGACCAAGCAATGGATGATGTTTAATGGAGTCCAGGGTCTCTCTGTGTCCGGCGGGACCATCGATGGCCGGGGCAAGTCTCTCTGGGCCTGCAAGAATTCCGACGGGGACTGCCCCGACGGTTCAACCGTACGTTTCCTCGGGCGGTCCTTCATTTGATCCTTATTTCTTTCCTATTGTAATTTATTCTCCGTCTTAACTCATATGATAACGTAATTCGTCATTTAATTTCTTCATGCAGTCGTTAACGTTCCGGAAGTCAAAGAACGTAACGATCAGTGGGTTGAGGTCGATGAACAGCGAGATCGAAGACTGCGAGGGGGTGACGGTGCAAGGCGTCAAGATCGAGGCTCCGGAGGACAGCCCTCGCACCGACGGCATCCACGTCCACAAGTCCACCGGCATGGCGATTATCCGGTCCGATATCGGGACCGGCGATGATTGCGTCTCGGTCGGCCCCGACACGACAGGCCTGTGGATCGAGCAGGTCACCTGCGGGCCCGGCCACAGCATAAGGTTCCCGCGAAAGATACACGCACGTACGTTTGCATGGTGCGGGTAAACCATTGCATGTCGTGTATGTGAGTAGGATCAACAAAATTAACTGTGTTTGACACGTGTGGGAGTCTTTTGGATGTTGTTTAGTGCCTGCGTGTGATTGCTGGTCCGTGGCTTGCGGCATGGCAGCCTGGGGAAGGAGCATGAGGAGAAGGGGGTGGAGGACGTGGCGGTGAAGATGGCGGTGTTGACCGAGACGACGAACGGGATGCGGATAAAGACGTGGGGCAGGCCGAGCACGGCATTCGTCAACAATGTGTCGTTCCAAAACGTCACAATGCAAAATGTCAAACGTCCCATCAATTTGATCAAAATTACTGTCCCCACCACGAGGGATGCCCTGGCAAGGTAATTCAACTCATTCCAGGGGCGGGGGTAACATATCTCGTTAAATTTTGCACCATAGAGGCCATGTGACCTTGAATGCAGGACTAGCATGCAGTGAATTCTACTTAAATAATGATAAAAAAAATAATTAATAAAATATATTAATAATAAATAATTATATATATATATTAAAAAAATTATTTTGATCATTTAATCAGAGAGAACAGAAAAGAAAGGATGCTATCAGTGATGATGAGTAGAATCGGCCTTGATATTTTTTAGATATGAGATCAAATAAAAAAATAAGATCTTCTCAATTAAAAATTAATATATTTTAAATATTAATTATTATTAAAAAATTAATCTATGTGCAATAATTTTTTATAGATATGTTCGTTAAGCAGCATATAAAATTCATCATTAATCTATTTAATTATTTTTTTATTATAATATTATAAAAAAATATTTTTGTATCTCACTGAAACATTAATGCAGGTCTGGGACCTAGGGCGATCACCCAATTCGACCTATCCCAGGGTCGTTCCTGAAGACGAGGAGGTATGACTGCTGTAGCTTCAGTATTTTATTTTGAAAAAAATAAAATAAAATTCAATCAAAGATTAGGATGGCCAAATTAGGGTCATTATCTTAGATACAACCGAGAATGATGATTTTAAAGGGGTTTGGATGGACGGATATCAAAGGTTGAAAGCTATTGCTCTTTAGCATATAATTAATGGCTAACGTACCTTCAAGGAAGAAAAAATAATGGCTAACCTCATGTCCCTAGCACAAGCTATGGTAAGTATGATATTATCTGTAGTTAATAGAATTAGACAAAATAAAATTGTGAGAATGACATGTTATTTGAGATTGGACACATGTTTATGATGATTAGGTAAGTCTTTGAGCTTTGCTGCCCATGACTTGCTAAATCTAGGACTTGCTTTAGATGATCTAAATCAACAATGTTTGGGTAGAGCACAAACTTAGAAAACCTACTTCCAGTTGGTTGTGGGCTGAAGTAGCCTCACAGTCCGATAGTTAATATACGTCACAAATTTTATCAAGAAGAAAAATTTTGGTGGCTGATAATTTAACATAATATCCATACAGTATCATAGAATTTTTTTTCTTTTTCGAGAACCGTGCTAACGGAAGCTCCATACTTCTATACATTTTATTCCTCTGTTTTTGGGGGTTTGGGTTCCTTCTCCATCACCATTTCGGTATGATTCGAGCATGAGAAAACCCAAGCATTTATAGGGACCAGCCTGTTGGGAGATGGCATGGTCTGCAACATGAGTAAGAGTTATGGAGAGAAATCCATTTTTGTGTCTTTCTCTCCAACCTTCTATTATCTTTAGACTTTTCTATTTATTGAATCCGATTATTTTGTCACAAATTGCAAGGCATAGTAACAAAAGTACATTTTCTAAACTTCATTATATTTTTTTTTTTGATACAAAAAGCTTCACTATGTTTATTGAGACTTGGCATGCACTGCAAGTACTGTACAAGTGATTGAGACTATGGATAGCTCCAAGTTTTTTTTTTTTCCTCTCATAGTTGAAGTAGAGCAAGTTCGCAATATATTTATCCTATTTGATAATTCTAAGATTTTGCATATCAAATAACTATACTGTGCCACTGAGTCTTAATTTGATAATTTTATGACTCAAGTGATCATAAATAACTCGATGGCACAACAAAATCAGAGGCTGTGCCATCAGCATGACTACAAGAAGATTTTGCTTGCTGGTCTCCATAGATGAGCTTGATGTCTTGCAGCTCAATTTACTGCATGGATTGCTTTCACTGCAGTCAAAGTTCATGACCACTTGTGATGCAGATGAATTCTATCGAAAACAAAAGAAAATGAAAGCTCAAAAATTCATAGCAAAAAAATTTTTCAATTTTAATTGAAAAATTATTTTTACAAGTTCCAGCATCTAGCTCTCGTTATAGTCTACTCAATCTTGGTCAATGACCCATCACGCCCTACGGTCCAATGCATGATGAGTAGCCTTGTAAGCTAAGCTGAAGCCCAATCATGAAATGATGGACAACAGCACAACCAAAGTACAAAATTGGGTTTTACTGACTTGGCCAGTGCTTTACTCTGTCTTCAGTGCTGGTTTTATCTACTTCAGGAGAGGCCTCAGACTCAACTCATGGATATGAGCGGTGAGTTGGTTTTAAGCCCAAAAGATGACATAGGTTGCCACTGACTCGCATGGGCTTGGATTGTATCTTTCGCATGAAAGAACTGCTAGATCTCGAAGCAATCCGATCTTCTTTATTCAATTATTGATATAGATCTTGAAGCGACCATTGTGCAATCCAACGATGGCTTCATGCATAAAGAAAGTAATGCTACATGACCAAATCTGGTGGGGACTGCCATCGTACATGAAATTGGTGCAATTCACCGGTTGGGTCTTGGTGCGAAGCACCATCACTTTTATGACATCTGGCCTTGAAACAAATACTCAAGACCAAGGTTGGTCCCAAAGAATTTTTGACGCAGGAATTCCTCGTACAAGTATGCATAGTGATCTTTTCTCCGTTTCACTAATTCATGTGAATCACACCTGCCCAACCTCAGCATCGCATCAACTTTTTCATGCCGTGCAAAATATTTTTCAGGATTAGTTTCGACTGGTGTCCTAATCAACGTAAAAGAAAACCGTTATCCTATCACGTATTTTTTTATTCACGTTATTCTCGCACATGAATAGTGGAAGACGAAGGATGGTGGGATAGGTTAGCCGCCCCACCCCAATATGACGCATTTCTCCCTGCAAATGAACTTAATTTCATTACCTGGTCAGGGCATCCACTCTGGCCGGGCCAGTAACTCTGGTCAATGATTATGGGATTTTGGACATTTTGCATCGTAGCGTGTTCGAACACCACACCCTTCACGAACCCTTCGCTCGGCTTTCCCCACGCCTTTTTCCGCAGCCCGTTCTGCGTTCCCGTGAACACCGTCGTCTTCACCGTCACGTTCTCCACCCCCTCCTCGTCGTACTCCTTCCCCAGGCTCCCAATGCTGCCAGCCACCAACATCGCACGTGTCAGACTTCCACACGTGTAGAACAAAAGTAAATTCTATGATCCTACTTACCTGCATGCATGACATGCAAAAGGTGCATGTGCGTGCCCCATGCAACATGTAATGCAACACATACATGTTCCCTTACATGATGCCATGGCCAGGACCGCAGGTGACCTGCTCGATCCATATGTTCGTCGTGCCGGGGCCGATCGAGATGCAGTCATCGCCGGTCTTGATGCCGGCCCCAGTAATTGTGACGTCGGTGGATCCCTGGACATGGATGCCGTCGGTATTTGGACTGTTTTCCGGAGCGATGGTCTTGACACCTTGTACCATCACTCTCTGACAGTCATCGATCACAATGTGGAACATCTCGCTGTTGATCGACGACAGCCCACTTATCATGATGTTCTTCAAGCCATGGAAGGCTAACGACTGCATGAAGAAATGATGAATTAAAGTTATCGCATAATTAAGTTAAAACATTGATGCGAAGATGGCAAGAACAAAAGAAAAAGGTCATTCCACGACGCTAGCGTGGGAATAATCATTCAAAATACTTAAAATTTACTATCGTTACTTATATGATTTTAAGATGATTTTATAAAAAAATAAAATAATAAAATAAAAAAAAAAATTGAGAAGATATTATCTGAATCAAAACACCATCCTAAAATGCGATTCAACCTGATCATCCTCTGACGAAAACAATTGTTGGAGAGGCAAATGCAATATATTTTTTTCAGATGTTCAATTAGAAAAAAAAATAAAAAAAAGAAAAACTATGAATTTTAAAATAGCTAGATGCAGAGTCTATAGATACTGTCCGAATTATCAAAGAGGTGTCGTAGTTCCAAAGAGATAAATATTTTAAAAATAATATATTTTTTTGAAAACTAATGTTTTCTGAATAGTCATCCCTTCGGAATGGAGTGTTAAATAAAAAAATTAATTTTTAAATAACTAAAATTTAGAAATATATATATATATATAACTCCAACAGCTAGTACTGACCGTTGCACCATCTGGGCAGTCCACACCACCAGCCTTGCAGGCCCAGAGAAACTTTCCGCGGCCATCGATGGTCCCGCCATACGCCGAGACACCCTCAACTTTCTCAAACGCCATCCACTCCCCAGCCTTTGCAAGATGGTGCAACGATGGTCCCGTCGATCTGGATGGTGATCTTGCTGCTCTTACAGGGACCACTGAAGGTGATGGGACCCACTAAGAAGAAGCCATCAGGTATGTGGATGGTTGCAGCCTCCGGCGAGCCACAGGCGGCATCCCATGCCCTAAGGAACGGCTTGTTGAACGTATATAAGTGGGTGATTCAAAGTGTACTAAAATTTAGGAACGTGGTCTTTATGCATATCTTCCATGATCTACTTAGTTACTTAGTTGAGTTAGTAGCTGATACGTGACCGAGTGTGAAGGCCCATGACTTGTAGTGGGGTGTTAGTTAGTAATGGATGGGAACGTCTGTTACCATGAATGTCTATAAAAAAAAAGTACTGTATTGAAGTCTTTGACAAGGCATTAATGAAGTTTTTGTTCTACAAAAACTGTGTTAACTCCGATTCATTGCTTGTGTAGTGTTCTCATCGCAATGAACTAATTCCACCCTCCTCTTCCTTTTTGTTTTTTTTCCCGATATTTTTGGTATCAGAGCAGCCAGGTTCTGATTACGTGTGGGCAAAGAAAAGATAAGTGATTGGAGTTGTTGCAGCTTGAAGACTTGTAAGTCAAATTCATGGCTAATATTGTTGTGAGGAGGTAAGCTGTTGGGTAGCAACATGGCAGCCTTTGGAAGTTCCGTAAGTATTTCTCAACTCTCAATTCCTATCTTTAAAGGTGAATGTTAGGAATTTTAGAACATTAAAATGAAGACTTTATTTCTATCACAAGACCTTTAGGATTTGGTTGAGAATGGATATGCTGATCCAGATGAAGAAGCAAAGTTAAGAGAAAACAGAAAGAAGGATTTCAAGGCACTGTTTTTCATTCAACAAGCAGTTCATGAGTCCATCTTCTCAAGAATCGCTGCTGCAACTACTGTAAAAGAAGCTTGGACAATATTGCTAAAAGAGTTTTAGGGGTCGTCAAAGGTAATTATTGTGAAACTTCAGTCTCTTCGTCGGGATTTTGAAATTTTATTCATGAGAAACAATGAATCGCTGCAAGAATTTTTATCCAGAGTTACATCTATTGTTAGCCAAATGAAATCGTATGGTGAAAAAATTTCTAAAGAATTAGTAGTTGCAAAAGTTTTGAGAAGCTTAACTCCAAAATATGATCATATTGCTGCTGCTATTGAGAAATTTAAGGACTTATCTGTTTTTTCATTTAATGAATTAGAGGGTTCTTTGCAAGCTCATAATGCTAGAATGAACAGATCAACTGAGAAAGTCGAAGAGAAGGCATTTCAGTTGAAGGGGGAGACCTCTACACTCAAAGATAAATCCGATAGAGTCACAGGAAGAGGTCGTGGCCGAGGTGGATTCTGTGGCCGAGGTCGAAGTCAAGGCTGAGGCTGTGGGCAATTTGATGATCACCGACAATCATCCAATGAGTATCGAGACAACCGGAATAGAATCCAATGCCATCATTGCAAGAAATTTGGGCATGTAGAGGCAAATTGTTGGAACAAAGAAAAGTATGTCAGTTATGCAGAAGAAAAAGAAGAAGAAAGTAAGTTATTCATGGCTTGTTATCATATTAATGATGAATTAAATGAGAAGTTGAGGTTTGAAGATGGTACAAAAATGATAAATGCAAATTTGTTTAGAAGTTTGGTTGGTGGCCTGATTTATTTGATACATACTGGATCGGATATCGCATTTTCTATTGGTGTTGTTTCCAGATTTATGCATAATCCAACCAAGCATCATTTTGGAGCCGCTAAGTGAATATTATGCTACATCACCGGAACAATGAATTATGAAATTTGGTATTCACATATAACTAATTTTAACTTGTTTGGATTTTCAGACAGTAATTGGGCAAGTTCTGTAGATGATAGGAGGAGCACTTCTAGCAATATGTTTATTTTTGGATCGGGAGCTATTTTGTAGAATTCAAAGAAGCAAGCAATAACGGCCTTATCATCTTCTGAAATAGAGTATGTGGCTGAAGCATTTTCAGCTTGTCAAGCTTTATAGCTGAGAAGGCTATTTGAAGATCTTTGTCAATTTCAAAAAAGAACTACTAATATAATGTACGACAATCAAGCAGCAATAGCAATGACAAAGAATCCAAGTTTTCATGAAAGAACAAAGCACATCGACATTCGACATCATTTTATTCGTGACTTGGTAGCTAAAAGACTGGTAGAGTTGAAGTAATGTAATACACATGAACAAGTTGCAAATATTTTTACTAAGTCACTTCCTTATAACAAGCATTTCTACTTCAGATCACTCCTTGGTGTTTGCAACTTTGAATCAAGGGAGAGTGTTAAGCGTATGTAAGTGGGTGATTCAAAGTGCACTAAAATTATGAATGACTTGTAGTGGGGCATTAGTTAGTAATGGACGGAATGTCTGTTACCATGAATGTCTATAAAAAAAAAAAAGGTACTGTATTGAAGTCTTTGACAAGGCATTAATGAAGTTTTCGTTCTACAAAAATTGTGTTAATTCTGGTTCATTGCTTGTGCAGTGTTGTCATCGCAGAGAACTAATTCCACCCTCCTCTTTCTTTTTGTTTTTTTCCTAACACGACTTGCTCGAATCCATCTCACCATCCGGTCTAGCGCCGAAGTCTGTGACGTCGTAGACTGCATTTACTGATGAGAACAACTGGATGAAGAGGAGTATCACAACAAGAAGCAAAGAATTGATGATGAGTTTCGCCATGAGAAGGACTCCAGTATATGATCAGTCTATGAAGGAAGTTATTAGACTGAGGGAGTAGAGAGATGTTTGAAGGGAGATGGATGGTGTCTTGTTGCTTGGTGGATGTTTATATGTAGAATATCTTGGGAGGTTTTTGTGGCTGCGAGAAGAAGCAAGCATCCCCGAGATTTAAGACATGGAGAAGTGGGAAAATCCCTTCTTTATTCCACAGTTTTTGTAGAATAATGGAACTCAACCAGTCCTTGAAGTCCCATGAAGGAAACGGAACGCAATTGTATAGTGATAAAAAGAGTTCTGAAGGCACGGGTGTTGGATGGATGTCTGGCCAGGATACCACCTCCCAAGATCCTTTCAGTACCACGCGATGCAGCAGGAAGAAAGAAAAAACAAAACAAAAAGAAAAACAATCAAAATACGTGGATCAGTCACAAAAGAGCTCGCCTCCACGGGGCATGCAAACTTCACTATGAAAAAGAAATTTTACAAGAGGAGACCTCACCCTCAACCCTTGTATACCCAATTCTCTCTCACCTGAAGTTCTCCTCACAAAAGCTCTCTCTCTCTTGGAGACCACCTGAACCCCTGAAGAGCCTGGCGACCGCTGTCAAGGAGCCTCCTGCTCCTTCTCTCACAGCGCTCTCGTCTCTCTCTCTTCTCGGATTCGTACGGCGCGAGAAAACCAACCACCTCCCCTCTCTGTTATCGATCAGCCCTATTTAAAGGGTTAAACAAGGTTTAAAACTTAATTAGAGAAGGATTAGGAGTCATAAACAAAGCCAGATAGCCCCTGGACCGTCGGATCAAGATCGGGAGCCACCCACGCTCTCAGATCGCGCTCCGATCCACGGAATAGTGCCGTGGACCGCGAGAAATGCGTGGGAAACGCCCACGCGGTTACAGGCCCAGCTGTGGACCGCCCGGTCCATGGTGGACCAGGGCAAAGGGGCCGCGGCCTGGGTCGCGCGTCCCGCGTGGGCCTGGGTCGCACGTCCCGCATGGGCATGGGTCGCGTGTCCCGCACAGGTCTGGGTCGCGCGTCCCGCGCACCGCCGCCTGCGGCGGCGCCGCTGCTGCCCGCCGCCGGTCGCCGGCGGTCCTCCACCACCTCGATTCTCGTGCTGACTTCAAAAGCTCGTATCTCTTCCATCCGAGCTCCGTTTCAGGTGATCTTGGTCTCGTTGGACTTCATTTTTCGCTGCGAACCTCGCTGTGGCTCAATGTGGGTTGAATCTCGAGACGTCAAATCCTAACAATCTCCACCTCGACTCGATATTCGGTCTCCTCCAAACTCCGAGAGCTTCTGGATCTCCTCGCCCCCATGTCCTGGGGCAATCGCCTGCTGATCATGGATGGGCAAATATGGGAGTCGAGCCAGACTGCTCGATCCCATCTCCGTCATATGCTGTGCTCCTCCTGACCTGAGACCTGCTCGGGGCATCGTCCTGCGGCAATAGGAATCTCACCTTGCGACGTCGCCTCTCGTCCTCCCGAGTCTCCTGTTTCGTGCCCGATCCGCCTCCTGGAGCTCCACCTCGCTCTGGGCTCCACCTGGCTCCTGAAGCTCCACCTCGCACTGGGCTCCCTGCCAGGTAATAATGTTCTCTGCTCCCCTTCTTCCCCTCCTGCACAATCCTATCACCGCGTAGCACCCTCAGGATTCCTCCACCAGCTACCGTCATGTAGCCTCTCGAATCCAGTCTGCTAAGTGAGATAAGATTCCACCTGAAATCGGGTATGTATCGGACCTCCCCCAATCTCCTCACTACACCGTCATGTGTCCTCCAGCTGACCATCCCAATGCCTCTGATCGCACAGCTCGATCCATCCGACAGATATACAATGCCCTCACTGTTCTCCAGGGAGTCAAACTGCTCCTCTCTGCAACACATATGATAGGGACATGCAGAATCTAATATCCACTGCTGGGAAGAAGTAGATACCTCGTCAGATATCTCCAGGACATCTCCATCTGAATCGCTGCCGACCGTCGCTACAGCAGCCAGCGTCCGATTTTTCAGTTGAGGGCAATCTCTGGCTAGATACCCCAACTCTTCACACCGGTAACACCTGATTTTGCTCAAGTCCCTCCTGGACTTAGACCGCCCTCGATGCGATCTCCTGTCGCTCCATCTACCGCCTCCTGCTCCTCCAGAAGCCACCAAAGCTGAGCTACCGCCACCTGAGCTCGAAGCTGGGTTCTCCCTCCTAAGAACCTCGTTCTGGAGTATCGCTGTGGTGACCTCATCCATCTTGATAGTGCTCTTCCCCACTAGAAGAGCAGTCACCAAGGACTCGTACGAAGGGGAAAGCGACGTCAGCAAAACCAACGCCCTGGTCTTCTCCTCAACGTTCTCGCCAACGCTGAGAAGGTCGGTGAGGATCTTCTGGAAGTGGCTGAGATGCTCCTGCACGCTCTGTCCCTCAGTCATCCGCAGTTGGTAAAACTGCCTCCAGAGGAAAAGAGTGTTGGTGAGAGACTTCGCCATGTACAACTCTTCGAGCTTCGACCACAGCACCGTAGGGGAAGTCTCGCTCAGCACATGGATCACCACCTCATCTGCCAGGTACATGCGGATGGTACTCACCGCCTGCATCTGTAACCGTTTCCAATCCCGCACCTCCATGGTGGTCGGCTTCTCATCGCACAAGAGAGCATCGATCAACCCCTGTTGGATGAGCACGTCTTTCACCCTTGCCTGCCATAAGGAGAAATTGCTCTTACCATCGAACTTGTTGATCTCCATCTTGATTGTTCCTGTTTTCTCCATCTTCAGTCTTGCTCACCACCACTGCAATCTGCATCCTTGTACCGCCTTGCTCTAATACCACTTGTTGGGTGGATATCTGACTAGGATACCACCTCTCAAGATCCTTTCAGTACCACGCGATGCAGCAGGAAGAAAGAAGAAACAAAACAAAAGGAAAAACAATCAAAATACGTGGATCAGCCACAAAAGGGCTCGCCTCCATGGGGCATGCAAACTTCACTATGAAAAAGAAATTTTACAAGAGGAGACCTCACTCTCAACCTTTGTACACCCAATTCTCTCTCACCTGAACTTCTCTTCACAAAAGCTCTTCCTCTCTTGGAGACCCCCTGAACCCCTGAAGAGCCTGGCGACCGCTGTCAAGGAGCCTCCTGCTCCTTCTCTCACAGCGCTCTCATCTCTCTCTCTCTTCTCGAATTCGTACGGCACGAGAAAACCAACCATCTTCCCTCTCTGTTACCGATCAGCCCTATTTAAAGGATTAAACAAGGTTTAAAACCTAATTAGAGAAGGATTAGGAGTCCTAAACAAAGCCAAATAGCCCCTGGACCGTCGGATCAAGACCGGGAGCCACCCACGCCCTCAGATCGCGCTCCGGTCTACGAAATAGTACCATGGACCATGAAAAATGCGTGGAAAATGCCCACGCGGTCCACAGGCCCTGCCGTGGACCGCCCGGTCCACGGTGGACCGGGGCAAAGGGGCTGCGGGCCTGGGTCGCGCGTCCCGAATGGGCCTGGGTCGCGCGTCCCGCACGGGCATGGGTCATGTGTCCCGCGCGCCGCCGCCTGCTGCCGCGCTGCTGCCGCCCGCCGCCGGTCGCCGGCGGTCCTCCACCGCCTCGATTCTCGTGCCAACTTCAAAAGCTCGTATCTCCTCCATCCGAGCTCCGTTTCAGGTGATCTTGGTCTCGTTGGACTCCGTTTTTCGCCGCGAACCTCGCTGTGGGCTCAATATGGGCTGAATCTTGAGGTGTCAAATCCTAACAACAGGACTGGGTTCTGGAAGCAAAAGGTTAATTCGTCCACACTGATACCTGCACTCTCTTCTTTTCTTGGTGGGTTTTGATGTCTTCATTCAATTCAGAAAGTAATGGATGGGGGTGTATGTGTTCACTTAATTTGGACATTCAGCACCCTCAACTTTATGCCTAACTACTCCAGTATAGTTTTCTATTCATTTGACTTGTAGCCGGGCATACAAATTAACACACAATGCGTACAAAGACCCGCATGGATGGTGTGGGTCTCTGTGGGTCCAGTTCTTGGGTGTGAAATATATTTTTACTGGTAATTTTGGAGACTGATGACTATGCTTTTTGTCAAAAAGAGCCCTAACGACTTTGTTTTTTCTTCCAACAGGTGGGACGGATCTAGAAAAACGGAGTAAATTTCGGAGAAGAAAGCGGAGTTAATTGGAATATAGGCGCATTTAATTAGGTGATCCGGGAGGAAATTTAAGGTCGTGACTCGTGGGGTTAAAGATATATACAACATGCACGTAGGTAAAGATTCTTCATGACCAACAGATCACTTATGCCATAGATTTGACATGAAGTATAGAAAGTCCGCATGAGGATTGACTATATCTGTGACACTTTTTTCCGAGTTGGTTGTTAGGTGCTCATGCTGGCATCATCATAGTGTAAACATCCTAACCATTTCTTCACAAAGACTAACGACGTCCGCAGCTCTTTTTGATAAACTTGACATTAGCACTAGCACGTCAAACGTTTCCTGTCTTTGAATGGAGGGCTTGTTTGATTCAAAGGAGGTGGAAACGAAGGGCAAAGTCATCACTGCTGTACGTTTGGTTCGGTTCCACTTTGTCACAAAAATCTTTGAATTAATGACTGCAGCATAGAGACAAGGGTATCCAACATCACTGAGTACTTGTATACGGTGAATCATACATTATTTCTTTAACTGAATGTTGGATGATCTCAACTGAATGTTGAGATGATCATCAACTGAATGTTGGATGATCTGATTCAATCTGATCTTAGCATGCACAACATAACGTGAGTCTTTATCCTATATATATTAATCAAAAACTTTTGTCCGGACTTTGGTGCTTGCGATCAAATGGCAAATTATATAAACCTTCTAGTGCTCATATATATATATATATATATATATATATATATATATATATATATATATATGTAACTATCGTACGAGGTTAAACTGCAATAAGATTAATGGTGTAACATACTAATTTTGAGAGAATCTACGGCAATAAACATATGCGAACTGCCGTGTCTTTGAACATCACTAACATCCAAGTTTCTACCTCGGCAAAAACCGAAGGAAAAACGGACCTGTATCTGTCGCAAAGTACAATACTTCATGTTTTTTTTATTCATGTCGTGTTCTGGTAACATGTCCAAAATTTCCACGCCGCTGCCCTGACGGCCAACGGTTTGGTCGTGTATGAGGATTGGAAGGCTTGTTTCAGAGATGCAAGGAGCCTTGTCTTGCGGTTCTTATATCTAAAGTAACGTGTGTGACAGAGATCAATCATCTCTCTTCGCTCCAAACAGAAAAATATTGAGAAATAATAATTTGAAATACGATAGGTCAAGAATTCATATGGTGCTTATATACCGTTGAGTCTATGCACGCATGCATCTAAAATACCTGACTTTTTAGATAGAATCTCTTACCTATTAAATCATTCCCACTTATACTAATTTGCCTCTTCCTAAAAGGTGTAAGGTCTCACCTATCTTAATCATTGCCACACCAAAATCAAGACTAGCTTCTCTCAGTCACGAGATATGCTTGATAGCATATTTGATACCAATCACCATTTCTAGTGTATTTCAAAATCATCAAACTTAATTACCATTTCTTTCATATTTTAAATTTGAATATGAAATTCATAATTTAAATCGACCAAATTTTTCATCTGTATTTTTATGCAAGCATTTGTTTATAAATAATACAGGATAGCAGTGACACTATGCAGTCATGATTCTCAATGTTTCTAAAATTTTCTTTTCTTTCTTCAAAATCTTCTTTCCTTTCTACAATACTAATCTAACTAGACTGCCATACATGTAAATAGCATGTCTTGCTCCCACTCTTTTGATCTCCATAATTATTCCTCATTTCGAACGTACTGGCAAATGAATAATAAGTGACAAACTAAAACCTACAGCAGATAAGTGCAACTAGGCAATCTTATAAACTCTAAACTTCAATTAGCAGTGCTCTCTGAATTATTGTAACAAGTTCATGAAGTTTGGCCGTATGTGCTGTACGTGCTTATCATGCATGTGGACGTCCCAATTAGGATGTCTCATCAATTACAACTACTTCCAACTTGCACTAAACTCCCAACGTAGTGCTGGCATTGCTTGCAAGCGGGATTCACGTCGGGCGAATTGCCCGGTACATGTCGGGCCACGTGAAACCATACATGATGATGCTAAGCTGACTTCACCGTGATGTTCCGGACAACGTAGCCACCAACAAAAGCCGCGAGGAGAGCTAAAAGCCCATGCATAGAAGCATCCTGCCCGAAAAAATGGGCATCCCTCGATTGGCGGATGCACTGCTCGCGATATCATGTGCAGCCACGCTGGTTTGCTGACTACTCAAAAGAGATGGATAAGACGTAGAAACAAGTTTCTGAGGTAGCCTAGTTATTTAGGCTATAGGCTTAGTTTGGCAGCAAAATAATGAGAGGCTCTCATATTTTATTACTGCAAAAGAAGAAATAAATGCTAATATGAGAGAGAGAGAGAGAGAGTCCAGGATCGATATTCCATGGCTTGTGTTCGCTGCGCATGAATAATTTTTTTGCCATGTGGTAAGAAGAAATTTTGGTGCAACATATGATTTTGTTGTCAAACGAAGAAATTTTGGTGCAACACATGACGTTATTATCAAACGAAGAAAAAAAAAATTTAGTGCAACACATGATTACTACTCTCGATATCTTGTGCAGCCACGCTTGTTTGCTTGCTGACTACTCAAAAAAGATGGATAAGACGTAGAAACAAGTTTCTAAGGTAGGTTAGTTATTTAGGCTATAGGCTTAGTTTGGCAGCAAAATAATGAGAGGCTCCCTCACATTTTATTACTGCAAAAGAAGAAATAAATGCTAATATTAGAGAGAGAGAGAGAGAGAGAGAGAGAGAGAGTGAGTCCAAGATCGATGCTCCATGGCTTGCGTTAGCTACACGTGAATAAATTTTTTGCCATGTGGTAAGAAGAAAATTTGGTGCAACATATGATTTTGTTATCAAACAAAGAAATTTTGGTGCAACACATGATTTTATTATCAAACGAAGAAAAAAAAAAAAGTGCAACACATGATTTTCTGGTCAAACATCACTGGATTGATTGGTAAGATTTTGATAGTACTCATCTCTTCAGGGAAAGACATTGCACAGAATGACACCAACAAAATTTTGATAATTATAATCAAATAAGCCTACATTTTTGAACCATAAACAAGATATTAATATGTGAATTGATTTTTAATACTATGATTAAGTGATTCCTCCATATTTATCTGATCATCTATGCGAGGATCAGAATCCTAAAGACGTTGTATAGGATGGACCGGAATAAGGTTGAGGGACAGAGATAACGAAGATAAGACTGAATTTGCTACTTTGTTATTTCCTCCCCTTTTTTTTTTTGATAAAAAAGGGATGTTCATACAATTCTGGTGTGAATACGTCCAAAAAAGTCAGAAAGTAAAATGTCCTTGAGGGGCCATGGGGCCAACTTCAAGTTCATCTACAAAATATCTCTATAGTGCTCCGTTACAAATGTTGCTATCCAGTTTGCTATAGTGTTCACCTCACAAAAGATGTGCCTAATGATTAGGGCAGTACACCGACTAAACAAAGTCACAATATCCTGAAGGAGGGGATGTCCAGCACCTCACCTCACACACCCCTGGAGCTAAGATACTACCATCACAGAGTCACCCTCTATGACTAGCTGATTAGGTCGCAGGATATGCCGTGCATAGGTAATCTCAACCCAAGTGATCATCAGAAACTTAGCACATGCATGGGACCGTGGGCTCAAAGATGTGGCTACTCCCGACTCCTACAAGTCCAGATCTAGATCCATGAACCACAAAACTGGCTCCTCCGCTCATCTCTGAAGCTACCATCAAAATTGACCTTGAGGTATACATTGGAGGCGAGGTTCCCATGCATGAGATAAACACCCATTGGATCGCTACATAAGCAAGGTGAGAGTCCCAAGTCTGTTGAGATCTGAAGATCACATTAATGAGTTCCGCTACCAGGGAAAGGGCTCGCTGCAGAATGAATATTGTTGGGCATCTCCTACAATCAAATATCAGATTCTTTTGAGATAGCCAAATATGATAAGCTCTATATGAAAAGTCATTAAATAAGTAATGCTAAGAATATATATGTATAATAACATATTTTATGAGATCGGTATGACTAAATCAAGCTCTATATAAAAATTAATAATTTAAAATTTAGTTCAATGCCATAATAGTAGTTCTAATTTTGTAAAATTCTATAAATTAAGATATTATTTACCGACATATTAGTTCAATGCCATAATAGTAGTTCTAATTTTTCATACTTCAAATAATATGTCGTAAAATATAAATTTATAGCGGTAATTATAATAAAGTTCATTAGAGGATTTTAGCAGCATTTTTATGAAAGATAGGCAAAAAAGAAGATTTTAGTGGTATATAATAAGAAAAACCTATAATTTGCCGTCAAAAATCATTTTTGTTGTAGTGCTCCTTGATTTTATTTCAGGGGAGGAGGAGCGAAGTGTTGGCTGTTGAGGACAACAACTATACTAAACACATATGGTGAAAACAATAGTCAAAGAGATCAAAGTTGTTCACTTGTTCTTACCAATCTTAGGACATTGTTTGAGTTTCAAAAGCTTTGAAACTTGGTTGAAGGAAATTCCTACTATCTAATAGCCTAGGGCTGATAATTTTTGATACGATCCGTTGATACGAACATGATATGATACGTACTTAAGCGGGTTCAAATTTAAAATAAATGAGTTCGGATTATAAATGGATCGATCCATTTATGATACGATAAATTCGTGTCTTAAGTGAGTTGACTCGCGTAACCCGTTTTGATACGTTTTGACTGGTTAAACTAAATAGATTAAAATAGGATAACGGGTTACATGATATGTTTAAACATGTTTAATACATTTACTTTAAGATTACTTGAGGGTAAATGAGAAAATCAGAAAAGTATAATTCTAACCTAAAACAAACAAAGATGGAATTCAGAGCTATGAATTAGCATAGCAGGCAACTAAATTATTTTAATTTATTTTAATTTTATTTTAATTTTTTGATTAAATTTTTATTATTTTAGTTAAATTTTGTAAATAAGTTAAATAGTTAAACGGATCGTTAATCTGCCATCATGATTATTAATCGTGTCAGATGGGTCGTATCGTGTCAATCTGTGTATATTCATGTCATGTTTGTATTTCATAGGTCGATCTGTTTAATTAAACAAATCGTATTTGGATTGAGCTAACCTGTGTTATACCTCCAGATTAATACGACTTGTTTACGACCCGTGAATATGAATTGTCAGCCCTATAATAGCCTATGTATGCTGATTTTTGTGATTACTGGGGCTTTGGGTGAACGGACCTGATGTTCACTTTTATTCTAGTCAACCAAAGCAAACTTGAGCCGGGTTTTGGATATATTTCTCCAAAGAATAAAATTATAAAAGAAACGAAAAGGAGAGGGGGAAAAGAGAGAACCTCTAGTTTCTCATTTGGGGAAAAGGAGAGGAGGAAAAGAGACGAAAAGGAGGGGGGAAAAGAGAAAACCCCTAGTTTCTCATTTGGGGCCTACCGCCTACGCCCCAATAACAGAAAAAGATAGAACTGAAAACGAAACTAGAGACGTGGGAACTGAATTGCAACCAATGCTGAAAAAAAAGACAGTTCGGTGGACAAGATTCTAGTTTCAGTTACTTGCAGGTCCTCCTCTCTAGCCTTATCATACAAACTTTTGAAAATATAGCCTTATCATAGAAACTTGCATTCGGTCCGCCTGAAGGACCCTGCATAACAACTCATAAAGACAACCGAGTCACCCTTTCAAGGGACCAAACGCAAGAATCAAGCCCCTCCTTCCCTACTAAACTTGGATAACAGAGCTTTAAATAACAAAAAACAACTTTCTCACTCCTCTCTCTCTCTCTATCTCTCTCTTATATTAGGGCAAAGCTTACTTCCTTTTCCAGCCACCAGAACAGAACCATCCACTGGTCCTATAAATACCAACTCCCCCAGAACACCTGGTCCATCCAAGTTCCTCCAAACCCCCTCATACCGACATCTCATAATTTCCTTCCTTTAAGACCTTCTATACTTTGATAAAAAACAAAAAGGAGTCCAATGACTCAAAACATGCACTCCTTGCTCCTCCTCCTCCTCCTACCAACTCTCATCCATTTCTCCTCATCAGTAAAAGCATCTTACGACGTTACTTCCTTTGGTGCCAAATCCGATGGTCGGACAGACTCCACCAAATCATTCATTAGGCATGGACCGCCGCCTGTCACTCAACAAACCCTGCAACCATCCATGTCCCCCTGGCTTTTTCCTGATAGGTCCGGTCACCTTCAATGGTCCCTGTAGGAGCACTAGGCTCACCATACAGATCGACGGAACCCTCGTCGCACCATCGAATTATGCTAATCTTCGCAAGCTTGAACAGTGGATTTTGTTCGATCATGTCAACGGCGTCTCGGTGTATGGTGGGACCATCGACGGCCATGGCTCCCCTTTATGGGCCTGCAAGGCTGCCGGACGGAACTGCCCTACCGGCGCAACGGTAGGTGGTAACACTATGAAATGACCCATTTACCCTCACAGCTTTTTTATTGTTGCCACTGACTGCTGTTCTACGTACATAGTAAATTGAGCTGACCATATGTTATGTTGTGCTCCTCTCCATGCAGTCGTTAGTGTTCAGGAACTCGAAGAACATCCTGATCAGTGGACTGACGTCGATCAATAGCGAGAGGTTCCACATCGTGTTCGATGGCTGCCAGGCGGTGACGGCGCAAGGGGTCAGGATCACGGCACCCGGCAGCAGCCCCAACACTGACGGCATCCACGTCCAGTCTTCCACCGACGTCACGATCACCGGAGCCGGCATCAAGACCGGTGACGACTGCATCTCGATCGGGCCTGGCACGACGAACCTATGGATCGAAAGGTCACTTGCGGACCTGGCCATGGCATAAGGTTAGGAAACGTTACACCAGCACCACATGGAACGTTAAATTTGAGTTTCACGCGTATAAGATGCTTACGTTGGAACACTCACACGTGTGATGTTGCATGTTGGTGGCTGGCAGCATTGGGAGCTTGGGGAAGCAGTATGAAGAGAAGGGGGTGGAGAACGTAACGGTGAAGACGGCGGTGTTCACGGGAACGGAGAACGGGCTGAGGATAAAGACGTGGGGGAGGCCGAGCGAGGGGTTCGTGAAGGGAGTGGTGTTCGAGCACGCCATGATGCAGAATGTCCGAAATCCCATCATCATCGACCAAAATTACTGCCCCGATGAGAAAAGATGCCCTGGCCAGGTAAAGAAATTAAATCCAAATCCAAGGGTATACAAAACTTGTCTCGTAATAACGGTTAACGTATAGAATAACGTATTCTATCATGTTCGGTATTCTCATGAACATAACGGTTTCTTTTGCTAGAGAACAAAAGTTTATGTGGGATTGCCACTTAGGCTAATTATCTTCCTTGTGAAACTTTAATTTCTGTATTGATAGATTTTTTGATGTTTATACTTTTTGTGTTCTCTCTTTATTTGTAGAATTCTGGAGTGAAGATTAGTCAGGTGAAATATATGGATGTCCAAGGGTCATCCGCATCGCAAGTGGGGATAAACTTTGATTGTAGTGCCAGCAATCCATGCAGCGGAATTGGGCTGCAAGACATAAAGCTTACCTACGGAAACAAGCCAGCAAAATCGTTTTGTGAGCATGTCCATGTTACTGCCTCTAGTTCTGTTGTGCCGAGTTGCTTCTGACTTTTCGAGTTGGAATAGTATGTAATCGTATGTATATCAGAGTATGTGTTGATGAAATGGTTGATGTAGGATTTGTAACTTTTCTTATCCTCCATGTCCAAGCGTTACTCTAGTAGACATGGACTGGAATAAATATTTAATGGATCGATATGTCTTTTTTATTGATAATAATTTCGGCCTTAACCAACGTTCTCATTCATGGTCCCAATTAACGACGCAATATTCGTCCAGTGCCCAAAAAGTCCTCAAGGGTGGGCGCAGCTTGGGTCTGAACCTTTTCCCAGGAATTACAAAGTCTCAAATTTCTAATAAGGCACGTTTTTAAGAAGTCAGATCAAAGCAATGGAGAACCTAAAAACGAGCCCCATCCATTGTTCTTTAAGAGAGACGAAAACTTAGTTCAAAATTTTGGCCTACACTCAAAAACAAGCCCTGCAAACCGAAAGAACGCAGTACCACGTGAAAGTCCTGTTAACTACTTACCATTTATTTTCGAAGGTTCCTTCGTAAGCCAGTTTTGTTTACCTCGCAACTCTCCTGAGGTTGCTGCTGTCCAGAATTCGACTAGGGTGGCAATTTGCTCCCAGCTTCATCTCGACTCTAATAGAATGGGTTTTAGTGCTCAACCTGCAGCGGATCCGGATAGACGTTGGAATGATAAAATCCATCTTCAAATCCTATCCGTGTGTGTATATATATATATATTATATTATATGTAGCTTTTCACAAATTCCTTCCTCACCATTTGCTTTATTTATTTTAATTGTGAGAAAGATTGAACGTACGAAGAGATATGCTATGATGGTTAGTTATTCATTATTTAGTTGATTCCTTTTTAATTTAAGGGATATTTGACTTTTTCTTAAAAAAATAATATTTCTGTTTGTTATGTTTTTTATTTTGGTTTGTTATATTTTGAGTTCTATCTTTGGCTTTTATTTTAATGTTATGTGAAGTACTAAATATTATTTTTATATTTTTTTATTTATTTGCTGCTTGGCTCCATTTTGTTTCAAGATGAGTACTGAATGGATATAGATAATGGCCTATCTAACATGTTGCCATCCCTAAATATAAAAAAGAGAGACCAGTGGATCATCATTACATCAAGGAAAATAGCTATTTAAGACAGTTACATGCACAAAATAGCCACAAAATAAACCAAAAAAATAGGCATCAAACGAGGCTTGTTGAGAAGAAGAGAGGAAAGTTGAACTGCAAGCCTTCTTGCCATCCATTATCTATAAGGAAATTTGTACATTAGAAGCAATGTTTGAAATATGCCTAAAAAAAGGAGAGACCAAGGACACAGATGCTTTCTGTACAACTCTTTGATAAATAAATATGCTCTCAAATTAAATGCACGACCATTGTTCCAAATTAAGTAGAATAAAATATTTTAATCCATTTGTTCCATTTTAATTCACCAAATACTAGACAGTAACCAATATATCCCAAAGATGAGGTAAATATTTTGAAAGATTAGTATAACTACTTTCTGGACATAATCTCGAGTAAACTATATATTCTATGCGCTTTAGTTTAAAATCAATTAGGTTAAAGTAAGTTAATCAATTTATTTTGGATTAATTAATTCTACAATATTTGTGCTGCATCACAGTACAAAGACAACACAAGTCATGGCCAACACTTGGGCGTCAAGAGAATGGTTGTATATAGGCTTCTTTTAAAAAATGTCCCCTTATGAATTTAGCAAGGAGCTTACATGAATCTTCCTTATATATTTTATATGTAGAAAATGGGCATCTATAGAATGTGGCAAGGAGGGTGGAAATTTTTTCATTGACCTCTTTCTCTAGCTTAATTTAGGGTGCGTTTGGTTAGCCATTAAAAAAATATTTTTTTTACTTTTTAATTTTAAAAAATAAAAATCAAAAAGCAATATTTGTAACATCATGAAAAGTAAAAAATCAAAATCAAAATAATCAAAATAATTGCTTTATATGCAAAGCAAAAATTTTTTGCTTTCTAAAACTTACTTTTTTACTTTTTTCACTTCCCCGCATCTAAAACGCCAAACCAAAAAGTAAAGAGCAACCTAAAAAGTCAAGATATACAAAATCCTACAGGATTTGAGATAATCATCACCAGATCTCCAAAGCCAGTCATCGAAATGGTCAGCAACAAAAGCCACTACCCAATCTGTTATAGTATTCGCTTCTCGGAAGATGTGCTGGACTCGCACCACAACAGTTTGGTGAAGGATAGTCTAGACATTTCGAGTTAGCGAATGAATCTCGAACTGCGTGGCACCTCCCTGAATCAAGAGATAACAATAGCAGAGTCATCCTCCAGAAAAATTCTCTCCGCATGAAGCTGCTACCTGGCAAAAGTGACATCCACTAAAGCTATACGAAGCTCCTCCATCGAAACTGAAGCCTCAAAAAGGTGAGATCCATCAACCACCAAAAGTCTGTCATCCGGACCACGGATGACAAAGCTTGCACCGCCTCTCCCAACTCGGACACTACCATCAAATTTTATCTTAACAAACCCCTAAGGTAGGGGTTCTCAAGAAATGGATAGAACCCTACGGATCACTGTCGGACAGCTAAATAGCTTCAGAGTCCAAGTGTGTCTAGGGACAGAGTGGCAGCATCAAAGTGGCAGTATTTCTGAGCTAAAAAGACTGCTCTCTCAAGAACCCAACGAGCAGAAATCACCTCACCATCAAACACAAGACTATTTTGAGACAACCAAATCGGTAAGCAATATAAATCATCCGTCCACCATCCATAGCCATCCAATCAACCATACTCTGATGGATCAAGCCAAGGAAAGAAATCAACCAAGGGTCAGTACTTGCCTCCCATGGAAAACTGTCTGTCTGTCTCCAAATGATTTTCATCCTAAGACATCACAGGACAGCATGCTCCACAGACTCGTCCTTCATGCCACAGACCGAACACACTGGCTGAACCTCCATATCTCTCTCCCTGAAAAGTGTCTAAGTAAGGAGGCAGTCCTAGACAGGTTTTCAAAGAAAAATCTAAACCCTCGGATGAGTGGCAACTCTCTAAATCCAGACAGACTCAATCCATCTACAGCGCATCGGACTGTACAATAAAGAAAGGTCCCTCAATGGAACCCTCAAGCAGCAGAAATATCTGCAGACCCTCACATCCTGTATGAGGTAAACAGGAATCGAGATGGCAAGGATCCTCTCCGCCAGTGGCTGCCCGAAGAGCTGAGTGATCTCCTGTATTCTCCAGCTAGAATTATCAATGGTGATAAGATCAGACACCCTCATGTGATCCTCCACTTCGATGCTGACAAGAGTCGGCCAACGAGATAAAGGAATGCTCAAAACTCAGGCATCCTAAATCACCCCCACCGAACGACCATCACCCACCAAGTATCGGATTTGATCCATGACATCAGGCCCCCGAGTACAAATCTCACAAGCATCCTCGGGCAAGCTGGATGATAGTTCTATGGCTCGACCTACCATAGCAAGCTCTCATCACCGTGCTCCATAAGCAATTCGGCTGGATCAAAAATCTAGCCACATGTCTGGCAAGCAGAGCCTCCCGCTTCGTCAATAAGGAATAGATCCCCAGGCCATCATCCTGCATGGGCTGACATACTACCTCCCAAAATAGCAGATGGACCTGACAACGGTCACAGTGAGATCCCCATAGGAAGTTGCGAAACTATTGCTCCAGTTCCCTGATACAAGCAATGGGGACAACCATGTGGGACAATAAATAAATCAGAATAAAGCTCAGCACTGATCTCACCGAGGTGGTCCTGTCCATGAAGGAGAGGGTGGTGGCCTACCATCTCTGAAGATGCTCTTGAATCCACTGCTCTAGGGGTCTACACTCAGCCTGTCGTAAACAACGCCCTATGATCGGAACCCCGAGATAGGTCAATGACCCAGACTGCTTTGGAATCCATAGGATCTGCCTGATCATCAATCTATCATAGACCTTCATCCTCGGACTAAAGATGACAGCAGACTTCTGAATGTTGATCAACTGCCCTGATGTCCGACAGTTGGTCTTGATAATGGATACGAAGCGCTCCACGTTTTGGGTAGAGGCACGCCCGATGAGGAGGCAGTAGTTTGCAAAAAGAAAGTGCGAAAGCGGGTGGACACCCGAGGTAGGTCAATATAGCTTCAGAGCCTAACCTTGAACTGTAACTCGCAACGCCCTAGATAATGCATCAGCACACAAAATGAATAGGTGGGGAGAGAGAGGATAATCTTGGTAGAGGCCCACAGAAGAGACAAAAAACTCCGTCAGGGTACCATTGATGAGGATAGCAAAGCTCGGGTGCTCGATGCAGTCCTGGATCTAATGAATCCACCCCTCATCAAAGCTGAGCTCCTGAAGTGTCTGTCGGAGAAAAGCCCAACTCATTTGATCATACGTCCGCTTTATGTCACTACAACAAAATAGGGTACTAGCGACGAAAAAAATTTATTGCTAATAATCAATTTTCGTTGCTAATGGTTATTAGCGATGAAATTATCATCGCTAATATTTAGTCACAAATAATGGTGTCGTTGATAATTTTTTATAATGAAAAAAATTCTCATCACTAATAATCGATATTACCGACTAAAAATTTTCGTCATTAAAATTTTTTTTTGAAAACTATTTGGGATGAAAAATTTTAGTTGTAAAAAAAGATAATTTATGATGAAATATTACGTCACTAATAAAAGAATAATTATTTATGACGAATCATATTCGTCACTATTAATTTAATTAAAAATTTTTATAAAAATTAAAAAAAATATTAGCGATGTAAATTTTTTGTCACAAATATCCTAATTTTTGATATAAATTTTTATCGCTAATAAATTATTAATTATTTAAGATGAAAATATTTTTATCATTATTAATTTAAATAAAAATTTTTAGAAAAATCAAATTAAAAAAAATATTAGCGACGTAAATTTTTCATCTCAAATATGATAATTTTTAATGCATATTTTTATTACTAATAAATATCAATTATTTATGATAAAAATATTTTCATCATAATTAATTTAATAAAAAAAATTTAAAAAAATTAAATTTAAAAAAATATTAGTGACATAAATTTTTATCATAAATATAATAATTTTTGATGAATATTTTCATTACTAACAAATTATCAATTATTTATGATGAAAATAGTTTCATCGCTATTAATTTAATTGATAATTTTTATGAAAATTAAATTTAAAAAATATTAGCGACATATATTTTACATGACAAATATTATAATTTTTGACTTAAATTTTCATCGCTAATAAATTTTTAATTATTTATGATGAAAATATTTTTATCATTATTAATTTAATATAAAATTTTGATATTTTTAAATTTATTAAAAAATTTATTTACAACCATTTTTTCATTGCTAATATATTTTTTGGCAACCAACATTTCATCAAAAATAATTCCATCGCTAATAATTTTTACATATTTTTTTTAAAAAAATTCATGAATATATATTTAATATATATTTATAATATTTTTATAAATTAAAAATAAAAATAAAAATAAAAAATTCACATAATAAATTCAAAGATAAATTTTATCATTTTATTATATTAAATTAAAATTATAGGAGATTTAATATAAAAATAAAAAGCTACATAAATAAGCCGTCAAGTATCGGTATCTGTAGAAGGAGAACGAGCTGGGGAAGGAGAGTACATGGTAGAGCTCGGATCGGCCTGCTGTTACCTCATCAGTTGTATCATCTGCTCCATCTATGCTATTCGCTCCATCATCTGGATCTGGAGCCGTTGGTGCTCGTCGACGCGTGCAGTCAACTTATCAGCTTGCTGCTCAGCCTACCTCTGCATCTCCACCAGTCTAGCATTGTAAGCAACATGGATGTCAGTCCTGGACGTGCGTGAGGATGAGGAAGCACTGATCCCATGTCCTAGACTCCTAACATAATAGGATCTCATACCAAGTACCTGATCACAGATCTCATCATCTGTGGGTGCGGTCGAGCCCTCAGGGGTAGGCTGGGATCGGATGTCTATCATACGGTCTTGAAAATTAAAGTTATAGCTATTTTAATTTCATACTAAAAATCAAACTATAAATAAAAAATAATTAAAAAAATTTATAAAAAGCTCCTGGCTTCTTGTCGTCCACTCCCCTCACCGTCGCTGGTGGATCCGTTGGTAGATATTAATCCTATCAAGAAGCTCGCCACTCTCTGCATCTCTCTGTAATTTGAGAATAATTAATTAAATTTTTTTTAAATAATTAGAGAGTTAAAATATATAAATTAGAAATTACTTACCATCTACTCTATATGACGAGCGAACAATCTCGAACTCCCACAATGCGATACGATCTGTCTCGCCTGATTCACGATATTTTGGACACATCATTTCTGTATAGTTAGCAATCAAATTAGTACGTAACAAACTAAATTTAAGAATAAATGATTCAATCATTAAACTCTTAAAAAAAAGTTTGGATGTGTAATCTGATATGCTAGATCTTCGTAATGCCGGCATACAAGAGCCCAATTATCCATAGTAATGCTGTCATAGACCGTTGCCGTACTGCCTCCACCCCATGATCCTGTATCATATAGTACCAATGCTGATGGATGTGGTGGCGATACTTCTTGAAATGCAAAAATAAATGAGCGTCCACAGCTCACCACAAGCGATCCTTCTCAAAATCAATAATATCAAATACACTCTGCCAATAACAAATATTAGAAGAGTATCATGCTAATTAAATATTTACAGTATAATTTATTTTACTTGTAACTGGGTGTAAAAAAATTTTCTCTGAGCTGGTACAATATGACGCCAATCGAAAAGTGTCACGAAGGTATAGCTGCGGCATATGATGCCTAACTCGATCTGTTACGGCTCGCACCAACCCCTAATGGGCCTGGTGTAATCGGGTGGTATCTCTATACGGAGATGCTATCCTGGGTGCTTGCATCTCTAATGCTTTAGAGCGAGGTTCTTCGATGGACCTTATCCTCGCCTCACCATTGGTGGAGGCTGGTCTGAAATAATAATAAATAAATCATTAGTATGATAGTTATCCAAATTAAAAAAAATTAAATTTTATTATATAAAAAGTATAATAATACCACTCGAATCCACCTCACTCGAACCTACCAGTGCAGGATCCTCTGACGATGGAGCTAGTGCGGCTGTGAAAATCGATAAAAGCACCTCAGTCTCCGAGGTAGACTACGAACGTAAACATCATCGTCTGTCTCCTAATGCCATACCTATAATTTTTGACATATAAATGAATATAATATGAAACAATAATAATAAAAAATAAATTACATTCTAATGAATAGAATTATATCGCATACCATTATTGCAAGAGAAGATTGAATAAAAAATATAGATCTACTCATCAATATTCGTATCTTCCTCAATGTGTAGATCCTCCTCTGAATCACAATAATCGATATATATGACAAAGTGCGTACAATTTCTTTACCTTTCAATAGGATACATCCACTGATAATATACCGATCCGATCAAAAGATCTTTCTTTGAAAGTTGAATAGCCAGATGCACCATAACATCAAAAAATAATGATGAAATTTTTTTTTTAACTTACAAAGAATGAGTACGACATCCTTCTCAAACTTCTCAAATAAGTTAATCTTCAATATTCGATAACACAGTTCTCAGAAGAACATTCCTAACTCAATCAATGCAGTTTGAACATCACTACCCAAATAGCCATACATGACCATAGGAAGCAAGCATTGCATCATCACATGGGAGTCATAACTTTTCATACCAAAGATATTACCATCATTGTTCCCAACACACCATGATACGTTTGAAGTGTGTGCATCAAAAAATTTTATGGTTTTGAACCATCCACAGAAACTCTTCTTTTCCTCATCAAATAGTAAATAATATGCATGTGGCATAAAAAATCTATCATCTCGATGAACTAAATGTAACTCTAGCCAGATTCTCATTTTCTGCAAATCAAGATGAGCTTTTGTACTATCTTTTATTTTTTTTGGGATGTTCAATACAGTACCGATGATATTATCATAAATATTCTTTTCAATGTGCATTACATCCAGATTATAATGAAGTAGTAGCTGCTTTCATTATGGTAGTTCAAAAAAAATACTTCATTTTGTCCAATTCAGCTCAGCTTCAGTATGCTTCCGCTTGCGAGTATCCGATGTTTTTCTAAATTGGATGTTTTTAATTATTTCAAGTTGTTCTAAAACTTCTACTCCACTTAACTCCTAAGGTGGCAGATGCTGGTCAGATTTATCATCAAAGTATTGATTATAATGGATCCTTCAATAATGATTATCAGGTAGAAATCGCTGATGACCCTTAAAGAATATTTTCCATCCATGCTTTAAATGTAAGAAGGATGCATCCTTATTGCATATTGAACATGCCAGATATTTTTTGGTGCTCCACCCAGATAAGCTTTCATATGTAAGAAAATTATTTATGATCCATAAAATTGAAGCATGCAACTTAAATTCCTTCAACTCACAGAATCATATGTCTATACTCTGTTTTCTTATAGCTCCTTTAGATTATTGATTAACGGTTGTAGATATACATTAATTTTATTATCTGATACTTTTGGATCCAGAATCAACAGTGACATAAAAATAAATATTTCTTTCATGCACTTTCAATGTGACACATCATATACAACTAGCATCACAGGCCACATGCTATAGGAAGTACTCAAATTGTCAAAGGGATTAAATCTATTTATCGCTAGACCAAATTGGATATTGCGTGGGTCACTTGCAAAGTGCGGATGCTTTACATCGAAGTCTTTCGACATTATGGAGTCAGTCAGATGGCTAAGTATGTTCTCATCTGGAGCTCACTGCTCATGACACCATCTCATTTCTTCTGCTATCTTTATGGATATATACAACCTTTGAAATTTTGAAATCAATAGAAAATATCTCAAAATCTCTTGAGGTATCTTCCTTGCTTTTCTGTTATCGATTTTGTACCTAGACTCACTGCATTTCGGATATTCAGTTGCCTGTTCGTTATCCTTATAAAATAATATACAGCCATTTTTGCAGGCATGTATAGGAATATAGCCAAGTCTCAATTCTCGCTTGTATATATTTACTTCAGAATATAATTTTGGAAGTCTCTCTCCATCGAGAAGAGCTGCTTTAATCAATATCAAATTTTCATCAAATAATTTCTGACTCCATCGGTTCACAGTTTTAATATGAAGCAATTTTATCAAAAACTCTAATTTGAAGAACTTTGCATAATTTGGATAGAATAACTCTCGTGCATCTCTTACAAGCTTTGTAAACTGTTCAAAAGTTCCTTCTACCTTAAGTCGAATATTATGTTCATGATCAAAATTGCCTTCAAATATACTAGTACTCATGCATATATTTGAACAAACATCCTGATGTAAATCATTCAATAGTTCTCCTATACCACAAGGTTCGACAGGTTCAGCAACATCACTATCATCTTCAATATCGTCATCATCGTGCACAACTTCATTCGGATCACCCTCCCTATGCCATATCCAGTAAGTATACTTCTTATCCATACCATAACGTAGCAGGTGCCTTTTAACAAGTGTTATGTGATGATATACCATATTGACATATCTTTTGCATGGACACTTTATCCGACTAGCACTGTCAGCCTCATGTCGTGCAAAATCAATAAAATTTCGAACATCTTTTCGATATTCAGACAAAAAAATACCTCTAGCATTCATCCAACTTTTGTTGATATCCATCTGACAACAAACACGAAAACTATTAATAACAAAAATTTTCAGTGGTATTCATCCGAACTGGATCTCAATCCGAATTTTGGATTGGATTCTGATCCAGATTCTGGACCACATCCCGATCCGAATTCAGATAAAAATATATGATCCTATCCATTTCAAATCATTACTAATAGGTGTGACCTTATCCATTTTAGAAAAGTAATAATCTTATTATTGTTATTAGTCGATATTTTATTTCATTATTATAAAAATTTTAGTAGCATCTTCCCATGGTTTTCTAAGTATATGATGTGGGACAATCCTAAAGGAGAGAGAAAAAAAAATCAATCCTAATGATTAAGCTCTCTTCTGTTCATCAACAACAAATCACATCCGGCCAGGGGCTCATTATTCTCAGGACAGACAGTATAGTTGCCTATACTCTGCTCAGGAGGCGTGATTGATTGATACGAGACTAAAGCGAGATCAATCTAAATGATACAGATGAATGCCATTCGAGAGATCAGTAAACAACTAGCAATAGAGAATTTTATAAACAAATAGCAGAAATTAAACATGCTCACGAGTAAATGCAAAAAGAAATATGAATGGAACGAGAAAAAATAAAATATTAAATCCGTGAGAAAAATTCAAGAAGATGATAAGAATCCGGATCGTAGTAGTTAAGAAAGTACTCTGATTATGGCTCTTAATCTTTTAACCAAACAGATCCATCGATAAAGAACTAGGTCTTTACCAATATCGGATTAAAAAAAAATCAAAGATCAACTGTTAAGAAACGAAGGTCTTTGACAGCATATGATCTGTAGAATAAGAAATCACTCCCTCTCAGCACGATAGATGAAAATTCTGGAGGAGACAGATCTTCTCTTGGCAGAATAAGCTTGCGTGGGTAGATGGTGGAGTCGAATCAGAGTCGCAGGAACACTGGATCTTAAGTAGAAGGAGTAGGATAGAAAGTGGACCTCACACCCTCCTCTTGTGGGGTGATTTTAGATCTCACACCCTCTTCCTCTCGGAGCGATTAACATAAGTATTTATGGAGTTTGTAAAATTATTCATTATCCTCTTCATAAAAGATACAAGGATTTATATAGGACTCTAAGGATCCTGTTTCTTTAGGAATCTCTTACCTTTTACAAGGAAGAAATCAGCCCTCCACAAAAAAGTAAAGCATTATATGTGATAAAATAATCTACCATTGAAAAAAAATCAGCCCTCAACAAAATAAGTAAGTAGCCAAGAACTCTTAAAGAATTCTAGGAAAGAAATGGAACTCCATGTGGATGCTTGATGCTTGACACAACTTGGCATGAGCACAGCACACACTGTCATGCATATTTCTTCTCTTGGCATGTGGAGAGTGGTGGCTCTAAAGGTGACGTAGACAAATCCAAGTATGACCCTATGGACCCAAAGCTAAATGCATTAAAAATTTATTGACTGAAAATAAATAACTGAAGTAGAATCAATCTAATGAGGCTTGTTCGATCCAAATCGAATTTAAATCATGTTGCTGATTTTTGATGGCTCTGGTGTCCGTACCAATTCTCTCGAGGTGAAAAAAATTCGATCCTGTCGAGTGTGGGTCGATTTCGCTCTGGTGATGCTTAAGTAGATCAGGATCAATGCATTGCAGCCCTTCTCGAGTGATCCAGGTATCTTTAGACTCCGATCGACCTGGTCATCTGATCAGATACCACTGATAGCCTCAACTCCGGGTGGAGAGGATCTGCTCATCCAAAATTCTCTCAATCTGACCAGGTTTTGCTGATATTTTGGCTGGTGGACACTCAGGGACAGGCTCGTTCTCAAAGGTTGGTTCAGGCTCAAATGGCTCACTAGGTATCTGAGTTGGTTCTTTATAGGCGACAAGATCTATAATGTTAAAAGTAGAGCTAATACTAAAATCAGAAGATAGGTCTACAACATACGCATTTGATCCGATTTTCTTTATGATCTTAAACGGACCTGCTCCTCGGGCATGTAACTTCTTCATGATTCCAGATGAAAATCGTTCATGCCTCAATCGAACCATCACATAGTCTCCTTCTGCAAACTCTTGGACATGTCGATGAGAATTTGCATTCTGTTTATAAACTTTATTGCTCATACTAATTTTTTTACTGATCTCTTTATGCAGACTCTTGACATGTTGTGCAAATGACTCTGCAGATTCAAAAATTTTAGCATGCATGGGTAGTGGGATGAGGTCTATTGGTTTTCTAGGTTGATATCCATGAACTACTTCAAAAGAACTCATACCAATGGATCTATTAACAGAGCTATTATATGCAAATTCGGCTCGAGGCAGCAAAAGATCCCAGTTACCCATATGTTACCCAATCAAGCAACGTAAAAGATTTCTAAGATTCTTATTAACCACTTCGGTCTGACTGTCTATTTGCGGATGATAGGCAGAAGAAAACTTTAGTTTTGTGCCTAAAAGGTGCCATAGAATTTTTTAAAAATAGCTTATAAATCTAACATCTCTATCAGAAACAATGATTTTAGGCAATCCATGTAGTCTAACAATCTCATCAAAGTATATCCTCGCAACTTTCGACGCATCAAACATTTGGCAACATGGCAAAAATGGGCCATTTTTGAAAATCTATCTACAATCACTAGAATAGAATCATGCTTCCTAGCTGTCCTAGGTAATCCTAAAACAAAATCCATACTAACATCCTGCCAAAGACAGTTTGGTATAGGTAAGGGTGTATATAGGTCGGTGTTTTATTTTCTCTGCTTGACCACAGCACATATTCTATATTGCGCAACAATTCGGGCGACATCTCTTTTCGAGCTTGGCCAAAAGAACTGGGCTTCTACCAACTCTATAGTTTTATTCCTACCAAAGTGTTCAGCTAATCCTCCAGCATGTAATTCCCAAACTAAAAAATCTTTAAAGATGTACGGGGGATACACAGTCTAGTTTCTCTAAATAGGTAACCATCCTGAAGGGTATATTCACTACATTCTCTAGATGGCCCCTTCCGTAAAGCGGTAAGTATGTCACCAAAATCTGGACACTCCTCATAATTTTCTTTAACCTTATCAAAACCAACAACTTCTATACTAACGGTGAATAGCAAAGTATGACGACGACTAAAGACATCAGCAGTACGATTCTCTACACCTGCACGGTGTTTCAAAACAAAAGTATAGGCTTGCAAAAACTCGACTCACCTACCGTGTCTATGATTCAATTTCTTTTGAGAATTCAGAAATCTAAGGGCCTCATGATCAGAGTACAACACAAATTCTTGCGGTAATAGATAATGCCTCCAATATCTTAAAGCTTAGATTACCGCATAAAATTCCTTATCATAGGTAGAATACTTGAGTTTAGAATCGTTAAGTTTCTCGCTAAAGTATGCTACCGGATGATCTTCTTGACTAAGGATACCACCAATCCCAACTCCTGACGCATTGCATGCTACTTCAAAAATCTTAAAAAAATCAGGAAGATGTAAGATTGAGGCATGGATCATCTTGTCCTTAATATCTCGAAAGGCTCTATTGGCTGCCCTAGTCCATTCAAATTTTTTCTTTCTAATGCAGTCAGTGATGGGAGCGACTATGGTGCTAAACCCTTTTATGAACTTACGATAAAAAGTTGCTAATCTATGAAAACTCCACACGTCATGCACACTCTTGGGCACCGGCCACTCAACTATTGCTCCAATCTTTTCAGGATCAGTAGATACACCATTGGGGGTAACAACAAAATCAAAAAAGATGATATGGTCTGTCATAAAAGCGCACTTTTTAGGATTAGCATACAAGCTTTCTGTTTTAAGAACTTGATACACTCTTTGGAGATGATCTAGATGATCTTCACTAGTTCTACTATAGATCAAAATATCATCAAAATATATAACTACAAATACTCTTATAAATAATCGTAGTACTTGGGTCATCAACCTCATGAAGGTACTAGGGGCATTAGATAATCCAAATGGCATTACCATCCACTCATATAAACTATTTTTTATCTTGAAAGCAGTTTTTCACTCATCTCCCGATCTGATCCTTACTTGATGGTAACCACTTTTAAGATCAATCTTAGAAAAGATAGTGGATCCGGCCATCATATCTAACATGTCATCTAACCTAGGGATGGGGAAGCAGTACTTAATGGTGATCTTGTTAATGACATGGCTATCTATACACATCCTCCATGTACCATCCTTCTTTGGAGTCAGTAGTACAGGAACTGCGCAAGGACTCAAACTCTCCCTCACAAATCTTTTTTTTATCAGCTCTCCAACTTGTCTTTGTAGCTCGACATGCTCATTAGGGTTCAACCTATAGTGGGACAAGTTGGGTAGAGTAGATCCAGGAACTAAATCAATGACATGTTGAATGTTTCTCATAGACGATACATAATCTGGAAGATCCTCAAAAAAGATATTATGAAACTCACTAAGAAGGCTAGCTACTTTCTTAGGATAATCCATCTTAGAATCCTCACGAACTTCTCTAGCAGCAAGCATCCAAACTGGTGATCCTTCACTCATGGTTGTCTTTAATTCTTTAGCACCTATCAGATAGAGACTTTTCTTCTTGAGATTTTTTTTTGGTCCATCGCCTATCTTTCTATTAGTAGCCTTAGGTAGGGAAGGATTAATCATGATCTTCTTACCCTGATGAGTAAAGCTACAGGAGTTGGTTCGACCATAAATTGTAACATCATTATCGAATAGCCAAGGCAAACCTAATATGATACTTCTGACTTCCATGGGTAAGACATCGCACCACACATGATCCTGGTAAGAATAAAGCTGGATGGGCACACGACATCTAAATTTGATGGGAATAGAAGAGGAATCAATCCAAGACACATGGTATGGACTGGGAGGATCCACAGGAGTTAATCCTAATCGCTTTACTGTGTCGGTGGAGATGGCATTGATACAGCTACCGCTATCAATGATCACCTTACAAATTTTATCATCAAATTTTATGAAGGTATGAAAAATAGAGGTCCTACATCAGTCTTCACTTTCCTTAGTTTGTGCCAGAACATACCTAACGACTCTAAGCCTAAAGTCTGACTCGGGTGCGGCATAACCTAGGATGTCCTCAGTACTCTCAAATTGCTCGGCTAAATCTGGATCAGCTTCATAAACTTTCTCTTCAATATTTTCTAGAGTTTCTCCTTCTAATTCTTCTATGAATAATGATCGGTTGGGGCATTATGCAGCAAAATGACCGTAACCATGGCACTTGAAGCAATAGGATCGAGAACTATTTTCTTTTGATAACTCTCCTATAGCTTCTTTTCCTTTATCTTCTTTTCTCCCAATAGGATTTGTAAGTGGAGGTCCGTTACTAGGAGTTTGATTAATATTAGGTCTCGATCTAGAAGGGGTTACTCGGCTGGGTTCAGGACGACGGAGAGTCGAATATCTAGAAAATCTCTCAAAGTCTAAGGCAAGTTGATAAGCTTGTTCCAACATGGTTACCTCTCGTAGAAAGAGCTCACACTGAATATCCTCTCGTAATTCAGCTCTAAATCTAGATAAGGTAACAACCCTGTCTTCAGCTACTCCACATCTCATGAGGTATTCATCAAACCTCGTGATATACTCGATGACTAATCTATTTTCTTGAGTAAGCCTCTGCCATTGATCTAAAAGTCTTTGTTGATAAGAGGTGGGGAGGTACTTCTCTCTGAGTTTTTCTTTCATCTCATCCCAGATTTCTATCGGATCTTGTCTTCTCTGATTGAGAAGATGCTTAACACTTTTTCAATAAAGTCGGGCTTGCCTAACCAATTTCATCCTAGCAAACCTAACTCTCCTTGCTTCAGACATTTCGTACCATCCAGAATAGTGGTCCATACCTGATTCTCAATCTAGGTACTCTCTCGGATCTAGACAACCATCAAAATTTGGAGTTTCGACCTTCACATTCCTAAGAATATGCTCATCTTGATCGAACTGGTTATGGTGCGGGCATGCCCCTATAGATCGATCAAGTTCTAGATTCCTACCTCTTTGTCCTATAGGTAGACGGGGAGACTCAGGTTCAGGTTGTTTCTGCCTAGCTTCTTCTAATACCACTATTCTCTCATCATGGCTTTCATAAAATTTTTTATGTCATCAAACTTTTCAGTCAGAGCATTAACGATGGCTGCTATATTGGGATCCATATTTGTGTTGGGTGGAAAAGTAGGATGTTGGTACCAGATACCTGATCTAGTGGTCATGCAACTCTAGGATGCAGAAATAAGGTGTAATAAAAATTAAAATACTTGAATACGAAATTTAGAGTGCGAAAATTTAACTTGCAAAAATTTAAATTGCTGAATTTAAACTAAAGCCCTAATCAACCGGCTCTGATACCAAATTGATGCGGGACAATCCTAAAGGAGAGAAAAAAGAAAACCAATCCTAATGATCAAGCTCTCTTCTGTTCATCAACAATAAATCACGTCCGACCGGGGGCTCATTATTCCCAGGACAGACAGTATAGTTGCCTATACTTTGCTCAGGAGGTGTGATTGATTGATACGAGACTAAAGCGAGATCAATCTAAATGATACAGACGAATGCCATTCGAGAGATCAGTAAACAACTAACAATAGATAATTTTATAAACAGATAGCAAAAATTAAACATGCTCACGAGTAAATACAAAAAGAAATATGAAAGGAACGAGAGAAAATAAAACATTAAACCCGTGAGAAAAATCTAAGAAGATGATAAGAATCCGGATCGTGGTAATTAAGAAACTACTTTGATTAGGACTCTTAATCTTTTAACCAAATAGATCCATCGATAAAGAACTAGGTCTTTACCAACATCAGATTAAAAAAAAATTAAAGATCAACTGTTAAGGAACGAAGGTTCTTGACAGCATATGATTTGTAGAATAAGAAATCACTCCCTCTCAGCACGATAGATAAAAATTCTGGAGGAGACAGATCTTCTCTTGACAGAATAGGCTTGCATGGGTAGATGGTGGAGTCGAATCAGAGTCGCAGGAACATTGGATCTTAAGTATAAGGAGTATGATAGAAAGTGGGCCTCACACCCTCTCTTTGTGGGGCGATTTTGGGTCTTACACCCTCTTCCTCTCAGAGCGATTAACACAAGTATTTATGGAGTTTGTAAAATTATTCATTATCCTCTTCATGAAAGATACAAAGATTTATATAGGACTATAAGGGTCCTGTTTCTTTAGGAATCTTTTACCTTTATAAGGAAGAAATCAGTCCTCCATAAGAAAGTAAAGCATTATATGTGATAAAATAATCTACCATTGGAAAAAAATCAGCCCTCAACAAAATAAGTAAGTAGCCAAGAACTCTTAAGAAATTCTAGGGAAGAAATGAAACTTCATGTGGGTGCTTGATGCTTGACACAACTTAGCATGAGCACAGCACACGCTAGCATGCATATTTCTTCTCTTGGCATGTGGAGAGTGGTGGCTCCAAAGGGGACGTGGACAAATCCAAGTATGGCCCTATGGACCCAAAACTAAATGCATTAAAAATTTATTGACTGAAAATAAATAACTGAAGTAGAATCAATCTAATGAGGCTTCTTCGATCCAAATCGAATTTAAATCATGTTGCCGATTTTTGATAGCTCTGGTGTCCGCACCAGTATACGACGTGAATATGGTGCCTACGCACCTTATCCACCATATACTCGAAGAATAGTGGACAGATAACTGCTGAGTACCACATAATGAAATAAAATATCAACTATTAACAATAATAAAAGATTATTACTTTTTCAAAAAGTCTGAATACGGGACATCCAAGAATCTATCTAGATCAAGATCGACTTTTGAATGAAAATCTACAGCTCAATGCAATTTAACTACTATCTCTAAACATACATTATTTCAAAGATGAATTTTTAATTTATCAAAAAAGAGTAACTCTGCATTAAAATTTTTTCATCAAAAATTTTAGTAGAGTTTTCTCTAAAATAGAGATATTTTTTATATTTAATTATAATAAGTAAAAGCAAATAAAATAACATACGAAATAATTAAATTATAATAAGTAAAAGCAATGTATATTGTACTAGTGGAACAAAAAAAAAATAAATTTCAGCAGTAATGCTAAAAAATTTATGCAATAAATAGAAAATAAACTATACGTAGTTGAGCTTGTAAAATAATATCAATGCAAAATAATAACACGAAACCTAATCCCAAAGTCCCGATGGTTTTTTATTTTTTTAAAAAATATTTTTTACTTAAAAATAATAAATTATTTTTTATTTTTTAAAAAATATTTTTTATCTAAAAATATTTTTTTTCTAAATATTTTTTTCCTAAACAAGCTCCGAACTCGATCGCCCACGGCCCCCGCTCCCACGATGCCGATGCCGTCACCCAACCCGCACAGCTTGGACTCGGCCCTCGTGACCCCCACTCCAATGGCGCCGTCGCTATCACCTAACCCACGCCGCCTGGACTCGGCCCCCATGGCCCCCGCTCCCACAGTGCTGGTGCCGTCACCCAACCCACATCGCTCAGACTCGGCCCCCGCGACCCCCACTCCCGTGGTGCCGCCATCGTCACCCAACCCGCGCCGCCCGGACTCGACTCCTGCGACCTCCGCTCCCATGGTGCAGGCGCCGTCACCCAACCCACACTGCCCGGACTTGGCCCTCGCTACCCCCACTCCCGTGGCACTGCCGTCGTCACCCACCCCCCACAGCACCGTCGCCCTCTCCAATCTCCCACGACCTGCATCCCAACTCGGATCCTGATCAGATCCCGAACTGGATCCCAATCTGAATTGGGATCTCGACTCGAATCCCGACCTTGATTCAATTTGGATCGTGATTCAGATTTTATTTTTATTAATAAAATATTTTATTAATATTTTATTTTTTTTATTTTTTTTATTTTTTTTCTTTTTTTTTCTATTGTTTCTCTCTTCCCCTCCTCCCTCGCCGTCGTCACCCACCCCTCCCCGGCTGACCCCTCTCCGGCTGCCCACGGCCCCCTCCTCGCCCTTGTGTCACCCCCGGCCAGCCCCCGACCCCATCTCCACCGGCCGACCCCCTCCCCGGCCTTGTGTCGCCCTCGGCCACCCACGGATCCTTCCCCGCCCCCATGTCACCCCCGGCTGCCCCCCGACCCCATCTCCACCGACCGACCCCCTCTCTGGCCTCGTGTCTCCCCTGGCCTTCCACGGACCCCTCCCAACCCCCGTGTCGCCTCCGACCGCCCCCCGACCCTATCTCCGCCAGCCGACCCCCTCCCCGGTCCCATTTCGCGCTCGATCGCCCACTGCCCTCTCCCCACCCCCGTGTCGCCCCCGACCCCTGTGTCGCCCCTGGCCGCCCATGGCCCCTTCTCCACCCTCCGATGGCCCGATCAACCAAAAAAAAGAATAAAAAGGGTTGGAAGTACCCTTACCTTTGGTGGATGGCGGATGGCAACGGTGGCGTCAGAGGTGGGGAAGGAAGAGGGTTTCATGGATGGCAACAGCGGTGAAGAGGCGCGGATAGCAACGACGACTGAGGGCGTGGACGGCAATAGCGGCGGCGGAGGAGATGCGCTCGTCGACGAGAAGAGAGGGGAGAGATCTCAGAGAGGGAGAGGGGAGGGGGAGAGGGAGAGCTCGGAGAGGGGAGAGGAGAGAGGGAGGAGGGAAGGAAGAGGGTTTCCCTGGGTTTCACGCGAAGAGAAATCAAATTGATGTGCATTAAATGCAGAACTATTAGCGATAAAAATTTTTATCGCTAATACTATTATTTACGACGAAAAATTATTTTCATTGTCAATAATTTTTGCTAAAAAAATTTTTTCACTAAAAAAATTTTCTCTTAAAAAAAATTATTGACGATGAAAAAAATTTCATCATTAATAAGTTTATTAGCAATGAAAATTTAATTTTTGTCATCAATAATTTTCGTCAAAAAAATTTCTCCACTAAAAAAATTTTTCTCCAAAAAAATCTAATCCAAAAATAATTATTCACAATGAAATTTTTTTTTATCATTAATAATATTATTAGCAATAAAAATTTGATTTTTATCGCTAATAAATACTATCAAAAAAAATTTCCTCTAATAATTTTTTTTCAAAAAAAATTTAAAAAAATATTTTTAAAATATTTTTTTGATAAAAATAATTTTCATCATTAATAAAATTTTTTAATTAACAAATTTTTTATTCATAAAAATTGATTAAAATAATATTTTTAAAACATGATTGCAGATGAAAATTATATTTATATCATAAATACATTTTTTTTAAAAATTGATAAAAAAATTTAAAGACTATTTATGATGAAAATTTATTTTACATCACTAATAATTAAAAATTTTTCCAATAATAATTTCATAAAAAATTAATTTTAAATTTTTTTCATCAAAAAAATTTTTCATCGAAAAAAATTAACAATAAAAAATGAGATTAAAAAATATTTATGATGACAAATAAAATTAATTTTCTTTAATCTAAAAAATTTTTGATCTAAAAAAACTTTTCCAAATAATTTCATGAAAAAATTAATTTTCTATTAATAAAAAAATTATATAAATAGTTAATTTATGATTTTTTAAAAAAAAATTCAAAAAAATTACGTAAATAAAAAATATAATTTTGATAAAATATTTAATTTACATCGTTAATAATTATTATAAGAACAGCTCTTCGACTTTCGTAATGAAATTGGTACTATGGGAGATCAATAGCTTTGAGATTATCGATCTTCAAAGAGCTCGTCTTCCTCATGGAGTCCTCGCTCTAGAAGTCGGTGTACGAGATATCGCGGTGATTCTGAGATCGTGAGAGAAATCTATCAAGATTGAGATTTGAAGAATAGTGTAGAGATAGAAAGTTAAAGATCCAGAAGCTCGTATATTACATGCATGTAAGGATCGAGCTTGAGAAATTCATCAAAAATTGTGTGAGCATCAAAGATCTTGCAATTAACCAAAATCAAAGCAGACCTGTGGATAGTGCTAGTTATGTTATAAAGCACAAGCTCATATTTATACCTTGCACTGCTAGGAACATGAGTGCTTGTATTGTTTGTCTTCTCATAATTGAAACTCCTACAGAGATACATTTGAGGGTCGATCGATGTAGGAAGTACAGTATCTTTCGATATCGTGAAAGTCATGCTAGAATGCATTGCTTAACTATATGATTTCTGCATGAAAGAAGGTTCCTTTAGTGTAGTTTAAAATAGACACTCCATTAGAAAGATTCATTAATATCACTAGTAATAGTGACAGCAATGAATATATGAATTTTACGTCATAAATAAATATATAGCTCATTTCATTCAAAAAGATCTATTTATTTTAATTTATGAATATCATTCACTTTCATATAAATTTTTTATACAAAAAATTCAGTCCGGATCATAACTCACATTTACTTCTTTTCCATGTAAAAAAATAAAAGATGTATACAGCTGCTACAAAAAATAGATGTAGTTACCTTACATAAAATCAAAAATTTAAATTTTATAATTTTTTTAAAGTTTTAATTTTTTTAAAGATTGGCGATAAAAATATTTTCATCATAAATAAAAATATTTACGATGAAAATAAAAATTTCATCATAAATAATCATTATTTATGATAAAAAATTTCATTGCAAATAATAAGAAACTTTTAATTTTTTTTAAGTGTTGATTTTTTTAAGTATTTATAATTAAAATAATTTTATCGTGAATAATTTAGTATTTATGATGAAAAAAAATTTTTCATCATAAAATAATTTATTTACGACAAAAATTTTCATTGTAAATCATAATCAATTTTTGATTTTTTTGACCATTGGTGATAAAAAATTTTCATCAAAAATAATAAAGTATTTATGATGAAAATTTTTTTATTGTAAAATTTTTTATCATAAATAATTAGTAATTTTTAATTTTTTTAACTATTTATGATAAAAATATTTTCATCATAAATAATCAAGTATTTATGATGAAATTTTTTTTATCATCATAAAAAGTGATTATTTATGATGAAAAATTTTATTATAAATAAAGACTAATTTTTTATTTTTTAAAATTTTGATTTTTTTAACTATTGGCAATAAAAATATTTTCATCATAAATAAAAATATTTATGATGAAAATTTTTTTTCATTACAAATACTCAATTATTTATGATGTAATAATTTTATCATAAATAATTTGCAATTTTTAAATTTTTAATTTTTTTATTTTTTTCAAATATTGGCGATGAAAATATTATTGTTGGGAATAACATTATTTTGATAAAAAAATATTTTCGATCATAAATACTTAAATTGTTAACGATGAAAATATTTTTATCATAAATATTTAAAAATATAAAATTAAAATGAATGATGTATTATTTACGATGAAAATATTCATCGTAAATAATTCGTATTTACAACAGAATAATTTTTTCATCGCTAATATGCAACTATTTGTGATGAAAAATTATTTTCATCATAAATATTTTATTATTTATGATCAATTTTATTTTTCATCACCAATAATATTATTGACGACGAAAATATTTACATCGCAAATAATTCTGTCGCAAAAATACTCTTTTTTTGTAGTGTCCAGCTTGATGGCCATGAGACTATGATAATATGGAGCTCGCTGAAGGTCATGCATGAACTTCTAGACCAGCAAAATATTATCGATGATGGACCATCCTACTTCGTGCTGATCAAGTGAGGCATCAGCGGCTTCAGCCATCCAGCCAAAATTCTTACACACACTTTGTAGAGGGTCGTACAAAGGCAAACAGGTCTGAAATGCTCAGGAAGCACAGCGTCCGGCTGTTTCAGAATGAGAGTGACAAGGATCCGCTTCTAGACCTTCAGAACTTTTATAGAGTCAAAGGCCACCTACACCGCCTCCACTATCTCTTCCTGAATGATCGACCAGCACTGGCGAAAGAAGAGAGGAGGAAAACTAGCAGGTCCCGGGGCCTTATCCTCTCCAAGAGACCAGGGGGCCTCATGCACCTCATCAAAAGATACAGGTCTAGTCAAAATCTTGTTCTCCTGTGTAGTAATACAGACCATCGACTGAGCATCCAAAATGGGACAGTCCTCATCTAGCGACCTCATCTATCGATCCCTGAAGAAGTGAAAGATCTCCTTTCGGATCCCTCCACTATCAGCCACAATACCACCGTCACTCCTCCGTAGCTACCTGATGCGGTTGGTGGACCTTCAAATCATGATAGACTGATGGAAGAATCTGATATTCCAATCCCCCTCCCGAATCCACTGAACCCTAGACCTCTGCCTCCAGTAGATCTCCTGTTGTCTCAGGAGAGAGTGATGCTCAAAGAGCTTACCTCGTAGCTTCCCCAACTCATGCTCAAGTAAGCCACCTCTCCAGTCTTCCCTCAGCTGTAGCTCCTCAATATCAGCCTCAACCCGCTCAATCTGTTGGAAGATGTCACTCATCTCCCAATGGTTCCACCTGAGGAGTCTACATCTAGCCAGCTCAAGCCTGCGAGTCATCCTGTACCTCGTATCTCCGTGGATCAACATCCTCCACACATCCCGAATCAAGTCTCAAGATCCCGGATAAAAGATCAAAAACTTCTCAAACTGGAAGGGTGCCCTGGGCCAGTCCAGGCTATCTGTCAAAGCAAGAATGGGGCAGTGATCCGAGCAATCCTAGATAGATACTAGACAGAGTACTCAGGATAGCGCTGGATCCAATCAGTCGAAGCCAGTGCTCGATCAATCCTCTCCCAAATCCTAGTAGACCCATGTCGATTGTTACACCAAGTGAATCTCGAAACTGTAAAACAAAGGTCGACCAATGTAGTACTGCTAATGAATTCTCTAAACTCCCTGGACTCTACAGTGTCCCTCTCCTATCTACCACCGCACTTCTCGTGGGGGCCAATAATGCAATTAAAGTCGCTAGCCAGAGAAGGCACTCCCTGCAATGGGAGTCTAGTGATCTCCACCCAGAGTACCCTCCGATCTCTGTACTTGGTACTCACATAGATACTTGAGAGGAATCAGGATTGTCCAGACTAGTCTGTGATGATGAGGACCACCTGCTGCTTACATTTGTGAAAAATATCAATTTGAATCAAGCCTCGATGCCACATCATCAAGATGCCACCTGACAAACCTCGAGACTCCACGGCATAAGAACTCCAGGCCATGGGGATCTGTCGTCTGGCCCGGGCCAGCCCAGTCTCAGAGAGGCGGGTCTTGCTTAGCACACAAATTTCAGGAACATGTTGCTGGATCAACCGATTGAAGGTCGATCGGAAGGAGGGCTTCCTCGCCCTCCGACAATTCCAAAGCAATATCCTCATAGAGAGGACCCACTAGGAAGGGGGCCTTTCCTCATACCCCCTCCTCAAGAGAGTTCACCACATCCACTACATTTGAAGATTCCTCTATCTCAACGATTGCTCTCTCAATAGTGATAACGTGTCAGAGTCTAGCCATGATAGCCTCGTGAGTGAGACCCTCAATCTCCATCCTCTTAGGTGGGACGCCCTCCATCATGGACTCAACACTATGCTCCGACACCCCCACCTCCTATGGGCCACCAGGCTCACCATCCTATCCCCCGCACTTCAGTGGGCCCACCTCACCTCCGATCACCCTCCACCTCCTCCAACCAGACCAATTGTCCAGAGCAAGCCTTGCTTCCTGTACACCACATCCCGGTCGACAACCACCCTCCGACACATGGAAGTGGACAATGGAGACAAACTCCGTCAAGGCTCTCAAAGACAAAAAGTTGCCAGAAAGGGCCGATCGGACCCGTAACCAGAACCCTCGGTCGCAGTGGACAGCCAAGGTGCAAGTTGGATGAATGCACGGGTGAACCCCAGCGGTCCTTGATCGTAGTGGACGGTCAAGGTCAAGTTGGATGCATGCACAGGTAAATCCCAGCCGCTGGATGTCTACCGTGCAATCATCGAGAAACACCAAGTCACCAGCAAGCCTCTACACCTTTCGGATGGCCTCCTCATCCCAGTACTCCATCGGAAGCCGGGGGAGGCACACCCACACCAGGGCCATGAAAATTATGCCTTTCGTCGGAAAGAAACTAGGTCTCCACAGCTCAAGGGCAAGGGCTTGCCCTGCCACCGTCTATGGCCACTGGAGCACCTGGTCTTGCTCTGCTTCCTCCCCAAACCGTGCAAAGAACAATCCCTTCTCCAAGCCGTACACCATGATTTCACCCTTGAGAGCTCTCCAGAGTCGGAACTCCCTGGCCACCAACTTCGGCGGCACCCTCCATCCAAGACCCTTACTAACCAATGTAGTTGCCTTCCAGCATGCCAACCTCTCCCGAAGAGCCGCCTCTGGGACTCGCACCACCTGGTAAGTTCTGTCACTTCCTCCGATGATGGCTCTGGTGAAACCCACACATTCTGCCCCTGTACAACCCCTTTTCAATTCCTTTCCGACCTGCCTTCATCTTTCAAACGATCACGCATCTCCTCACCATGAAACCCCAGCTCGACAGCTTCGATAGCAGTCTGGATTGCTGGCGATCACAGTCAGAAGAAAAATAGCATGAATCTTAAAGCACTCCTAAGTGCAAATTCCAACCACCGATGCAGGGATACGATCTTGAGTTGACTCAAAAAAAATACAAACCAGAAGATTGAAAGCATGCATGTCCGTTGTATCATTTGCAAACTATTTCTATTTCAAAAATGTGATTTAGGTCCACTGCAAAGTGTAATTAGATTTCCATCTTAAAGTTAGCAACAATAAATAGCAGATTTTTAAAATGGCCGATGACATACTGTGTTACAACAGTGCACTGAAACAGTCGTCCCACCTTTACCAAAAATGAAATAATTGTCCCACTTTTGACAAGAATCTCAAAACGTCAGGTGTTGCTGGCAGGTCTTGAAATAGAAATTTTATTGTAATCCAGAGGTATACATGCCTAATGGTGGGGCAAAAAAATTCAGGCCTTTGCCAAATGAACTAAATTGCTAAATATTTTGGAAGAAAAATCCAGAGCTAAAATATTGCTAAGCACCCGTACAGTAATAATTTAATATATATGTATATATGAAAGTAAAAATTGAAAGAAAGTAGGATAGCAATTTAAGCTATCCACGTAAGCACGAATTTATTACCTATAAATACCATGTAAATCAAAAAAAATTTATAAAATATTATTTAATTAAATAAAAAAATATTATGATATTAAAGAATTAAATTAAAACTCATATATGTAAATTAAATGATGTGATTAAAATCCACTCTTACAATGAAAGCCCACTTTTGTAATTAAATGATGTAACTGATAATATGGATTAATATCAAGAATTTGAATGGACATAATTTTATCATATTAATTTATTAATTTAAAAAATAATTATTTTTAGAAGATTAATAATGATATGGTCTAAAATCGACACACTGCATTGCATACGGGCTCAAAACTAGTTATAATATATTCTCTTAAATGTGTTGTCTAAAGCCTATTTACCTTCATCGCTTACACTTCCCTTGGCCCCTGTGAACTAACTCCGCCGAGCTTTCAGTCGGAAGTTATATTGATCAATGTTACATACATAAGAAATTTTTGAAGGGTGACGTTAACGTTCGCCACCATTTCTCTCTCTTCCCTCCATAGTCCTGCTGTGGTTTCCTCCATAGATAAAGTTGATGATCATGTGTCTTATGTTACCTTCGAGACAATAACCATAAAACAAGGCTCCTTGCACCTATGAGTGAGCCCTTTCATTCCCTTGCACGCATGGGCAAACCGTGGCAGCAAAGGCACAGCTTAGAAATTTTGGGCATGTTACCTAAGCAAGAGATTAAAAAAAGCGGCAACGATACAAGAGGGTGACTAATAGGCTTTGTTCTGTCTTATACTTCTCACTGATATCTCAGGTTCCACAGTATCTTTTAAATTTTAAATTAAAAAAAAAAATCAAACTGAATTTTACGGGCTCAACAAGTTACTAATATCTCTGAGAGATCAAATATAATTAAAAATTTATATCTAAATATACAATAATAGATGCAAATATCAATATAATTTAAATTTTCAAAATATGTCATGTGAAATAGCAAGCTTTAAAAATCTTACTCAGTCTTCATTGACTACGGCCTCGATCAATTCCGTAATAAGATTCAGAAGAGACTAACTCTAAATATAGAACATCCGATCCATCAACGTGTACCAATGATTAGTCCCACTGGCTAGGCCCAGAAGAGGACTAGCTCTGAAAATACGGCTACGATTAGCCCAATGACAAGACAAGAGATTAATTTTGAAAAACAAACATGCGAACGCATCAATATATGCCAGCAATCAGTCTCGACTAACTAAGTCCAGAAGGATTAACTCTGCCAACAATCAGCTCCGACTAACTAGGTTCAGAAGAAACGTATTTTGACGTACAGCCAACGATCAGTTTCCTTAATTAGATTTAAATTATAGTCTAACTCGAGAGTTTTTCTCATTATTTCCACAATAATTGATTTTCATAGCAAGATTATACTATTTTTTATAACAATAGTAATTTAAGCTTCTACATCTTATTTTCAAAAAGTAACAAAATACTTTTTATTCAAAAAAAAAAACTCATGCAGAGGTGAATATGTATAATTTTTATTTTTAAAAATTATATAATATTAATTAATCTTCTTTCCAAGTACCGCATAATAGATTTAAAATAAAAAAATTAATTTATTTCAGATTATAATTTGCAAGAATCATATCATCCACCTTATGCTTGACCCATAATTTGAACAATCATTTTCATGATAGCATGCATAGCATAAATAATTTCTCAAATTTTTAAATATTTATATATATATATATATATATATATTTATTTTATAAAATTAATTTGAAATACATGATAAAAATCTCAGAGAACACAAGAAACTTACAATCAGTCGAATCTAAAAGTCATAATTTTTGGTATGTGGCCTGATCCTCAGATTTGTGCTCTTTCTGATCAAGATTAAGATCCTTGATCAGATCTGAAAAGGAGAAAAATGCTTGGTTTAGATTGTAATTTCAGTTGGATCATGTGATGAATCTAACCATCTTAGATTGATTTAGATTCAATTCGATTGGGGTCCAATTAATGGAGCAATTTTAAGAAGGTAGGCTTTCCCTTTGCCCCTTTTTTTTTCTTTCTTTTCTTTTCTTTATTTTTTCTTCTCTTTTTCTTTCTTTTTCTCTCTTTTTTTTTTCTTTCTCTTTCTTTCTCCGCGCTCTCTCTCTTCTCTTTCTTTCCCTCTTCCCAAGCCATAGAGGGTTTCCACTAAGGGGAAGGGCAGAGAGGAGAAGAAGGAGATAGAGTCAACGATGGCGGTGGCACGGTGGCAGTGACAATGGGTAGCAAGCCGGTGGAATGGTTCTTAGCAAGGGTTGATGAAAAACTGGGAGAAATGGGATAACAATGGTTTGAAAAAGAATAATCGATCTTAGGAGGGCAGCAACACTCGGCAAGAGCATGATGGTTGTGGGGATGAGGAAGGAGGAGAGAGGCGGAGGAGGTTTTGATGGTGGATCAACCGAGAGGAGAATGGGATTTAAAAGAAGAGGGTAGGAAAGAGAATAAACTCAATTAATCAATGGATAACTCGATCGTTCGCTGGCGTAATCAATCCAAACACCTTCAGTCGTCCCTCTAACACACAATTCAGGCCGTTCTCACGGCCTTATCCTCATCCATGCCATGAGATTGGGTAGGGGAAAACTTCCTCTATTTTGGTCGAAGTCCTCTCTTTTAATTTTTTTTTTTTTTGAAAAGTTTCAATGAAGTCGGCAATCTTTGCTGGCTTCATGCTTTACCAGGTCCAATGAGACCGATTCTCACATTCTTCCCTTTTTATATAAAATTTCATCATAAAAATTTGAGAATTTTAGATCTTTCGAAGTAAAGATGCTCAACCCCAAAAATTTACATATACCAAGTTGTCCAGCTTTGGTATTTCTATCAAACCAAAAGCATGATCACATTATTGCAAGTAATTCGACCACTCGGGTCAACCATAATATTCATACAGATATTTACGCCTAAGCATAGACTCCTCCTGAGAATACTTCATAATTTGACATCTCTATGTCAATTCTGGAATTTCACCCCCTTGATATGCAAATAAAGATCTTGTATCTCCTTGATTGAAATTAGTATGATTAAAAATTTTCCATCATATTTAGAATTAAGATACAGACTAATAAGATTAGCACTACTAAAGCGACTAAGATATTGGGATTGAGATACATGCAGTCATTTTAAATTGAGTTGGGATCAATTAGATGTAAAAATCTTATAGCAAGATTGATTATTAAAATCAATTATATTTGGAATAGAGCTTGAAATGATTTCGGTATAAATACTATGATGCAGTTTTGATTCTACAAAAGATAATGTTCCACCTTGATTAAAATCAAATAATCAGATGACTATGAAGGTGATCATGATTAGGTAGTAATGGCTTTAGGCAACAATATTGATCCATCATAATTATGAAAATGATTTCAAAATTAAATCATAAAAATTAAATCATAAAAATTAAATCTTAGAAAATAAAGTATTGATATATGATTCTTATGTTGAAGTCGAGATCATAAGAAGTGAATGAATCAAGCAAAATTTATTCAGATACTTAATAGACCAAATTTTAATCAATAATCAACTAACCTTATATATAAGGTGATCAAAATATTTCTTAGCACAATCAATATAGTCGTATCATGACTAGCCTAAGAATCTATAGTACTTACGTTCTCTTTATGAATATTTTTTTTATTGGAGGATCATATCTTCTATCATAATATATATCAAACTATGATCAATATTTTTGATCAATTTTAAATGACCAAACCACCACACTTTTACTATGCAACTCTGATTAATATTCTCTAAAATTTTTTAATGATCATAGATTTAAATTTTATGAGATCCAATCAGATTGGGATCCGATTAGTAGAGCGATTTTAAAAAGGTAGACTTTTCGATTCTCACAAGTAGTATAATGTCGAAACTAGTTTCTCAGATTATATGTTGATAACATCAGCATATAATCCCTATTGGTGGAACCATCTTAGACCAGAAACATGCTAAATATATGAATGCAAAAGTATTTTTACAAATCATTCGGTCAAAATTTTAGCATTCCTTTTCAACACGTGTTCAACATAACCCATTTTAGAAATATAAATACATATTTAATTCTTATATTATTTTTTATGATAAAACATAATATCTTTGACCATCTAACCAAATAGATATAGAAATCATAAAAGCTATTTTATCAAGCAACATAAACTGTAATTTTCTTACAAATTTCTTAGAAAATACATTGTAAAGAGTTTAGTCATTTTCCTTATGGATGTCAAAATCCAAATACTTTAATCTGGTTACACGATTGCTTCGAGACCTAACAAATCCAAAGCCATAAACATTTGACTTAGTGGTACACCAATATTTCAAAATAATTTCTCAAATTTTTAAAATTCTCAAAGATTTTAATTTTTAAATTATTGCCATTATAGTAGAGAAAATGTGTCACTAATCATATCCTATCATGGGCAGGAGAGTAAGGAGACATGGTAGAAGCCCCTCTAGGGCTAGCTTAAATGTCAATTCGAGGTAGCAAAAAATTGGTGCTAAACACAAGGGTCCTAGCCAGTCTACGGTAAAACACATATTTGACACCTTAGTTTTTAGCTAAGAGAACCACGAACCAAAGAGATTAAGGGACTAATAGTGGAACATTCAACTCTATCATGCCTCGCCCCCGAATTGGACTTCTACAATATACGAACATGATGAGCTGTCCAGTGAAAAAGCAAAACGCTCCTTCCCACTAATCCATGTCTCACCGATATGGATACCAAGTTAGATCAAGATTCGAGAATTTTGATTATCGAGCCAGATCAAGATTCGAGAATTTTGATTCTCTCAAATAATCGGTAAAAAGATGACAATCCATCAAGATCTAAAAATTCAAAAATGTAAAATTTGAATTCTGGGATTAAAAGCAGATTTCGTTGCATGAAATCTATGACACCTATTCTCTTACCGAAATTCTCATGATTTCAGTTTTCGTAAATTTTTTTAAATTTTATTTTTAAATGTTATGGTATCAATTTCCCCTAAAACAAATGTAATATTGATTTTTCACCAAAATTATCATGATTTGAGTTCCATAAACTCTATGATTTTTATTTTCTTTCCAAACTTTCTTATCTTCTATAATTGCATATGCATCCTAAATTATATGCGTGTGATCTCTCTCATATATGGAGAAAGCTAAATATATATATATACCACCTTTTTTAGCCACCAGAATCTCCGTTAAGTGTCTTATAAATACCCACCAAAACATCCAGGCAACCTCTCAATTTATCCGTAGTACGGTCTCATGGCTCAACTAATCGATTCATTTCTTCATCTTCTTCTCCTCCTACTATCCTCCACCCACTACTGCTCATCAGAGGAAGCAGCTAATCACCATAACGTCATCGACTACGGCGCTAAACCAGATGGCGAGACGGATTCGACCAAAGCATTCCTTGATGCATGGGACGCCGCCTGCGGCTCGCCAGCACCTGCGACCATCCTGGTGCCCGCCGGCTTCTTCTTGGTGAATCACGTCACTTTCCACGGTCCCTGCAAGAGCAGCTACATCACCGTCCAGATCGACGGTACCCTTGTTGCACCAACCGATTATGCCAACTTTGGAAAGACCAAGCAATGGATGATGTTTAATGGAGTCCAGGGTGTCTCGGTGTCCGGCGGGACCATCGATGGCCGTGGCAAGTCTCTCTGGGACTGCAAGAATTCCGACGGGGACTGCCCCGAAGGTTCAACCGTACGTTTCCTCGGGCGGTCCTTCATTTGATCCATATTTCTTTCTTATTGTAATTTATTCTCCGTCTTAACTCATATGATAACGTAATTCGTCATTTAATTTCTTGATGCAGTCGTTAACGTTCAGGAAGTCAAAGAACGTAACGATCAGTGGGTTGAGGTCGAAGAACAGCGAGCTGTACCACATGGTGATCGAAGACTGCGAGGGGGTGACGGTGCAAGGCGCCAAGATCGAGGCTCCGGAGGACAGCCCGAACACCGACGGCATCCACATCCACAAGTCCACCGGCGTGACGCTTATCCGTCCGATATCGGGACCGGCGATGACTGCGTCTCGGTCGGCCCCGACACGACAGGCCTGTGGATCGAGCAGGTCACCTGCGGGCCCGGCCACGGCATAAGGTGAGGCCAGTGGGACGAGTTAGGGTCGTATCTTCCGCGCGGAAGAATGATATCCACCTTCCTTTCCGTGCATCCGATCTTTGGAGTGCTTTGCGGAGCATCATTCTTTCCCGCGAAAGATACACGTACGTACGTACGTTTGCATGGTGTGGGTACGCCATTGCATGTCGTGTGTGCGTGGGTAGGATCATCAAAATTAACTGTGTTTGACACGTGTGGGAGTCTTTTAGATGTTGTTGAGTGCATGCATGTGATTGCTGGTACGTGGCTTGCAGCATTGGGAGCCTGGGGAAGGTGTATGAGGAGAAGGGGGTGGAGAACGTGACGGTGAAGTTGGTGGAGTTGACCGGGACGACGAACGGGCTGCGGATAAAGTCGTGGGGGAGGCCGAGCACGGGGTTCGTCAACAATGTGCTGTTCCAAAACGTCACGATGCAAAATGTCAAACATCCCATCATCATTGATCAGAATTACTGTCCCCACCACGAGGGATGCCCTGGCAAGGTAATGCAATTAAGTCTAATTCCAGGGGCACCGCTAACATATCTCGTTACATTTTGAACCATACCTTGAATGATTGCCACATCATCTCCTTATAAAGATGGACATTTCTCAAACAAGATACGTGGATATGGCATGTGTTACACCTCTTTTGTTTGATAGTTGTCTGTCAGGGGATCCGAATACATGGCATGTTGTGATTGGGAGATGGACCCTCTCTACGACCTCAAGAGGGGATTATTTTGTTTTTGGTATCAATATGTATATATATATAAGTTACGGCTTTTCTGAGCTGGAATTTTTAAAACTCAAGATGTCTCTTTTCTAAATTTGCACTGGTTCAATTCTTACCATAATCTCTGCTTCACCTTTACTTTTTCTCAGGATTCTGGGATAAAGATCAGCCAGGTGAGTTACAGTAACATCCGGGGATCATCTGCGACAGAAGAGGCAGTAACGTTTAATTGCAGTGCGGCTAACCCATGCAACGGAATAAGGCTAGAAGAGATAGAACTGACATATCGAAATGAGCCAGCTAAGTCATCTTGTGACCATGCTCAAGGCACTTCCTTTGGCAGGGTCAATCCTCCAAGTTGTCTTCAGTAATTTTGAGCATAAAATATATCGAAATAAAATTTTCAGTTTTGTTGTTCTTATTATGCCAACTTAATCTAATAACGCATGAAGTTCCAATATTTGAAGCTCACCACATATTGATATCATATCAGGCGTTGCCAAAATGACTGTTTCAAGATACAGCATTCCTCTGATTTATCAAATGCTTATGATAAAATTAGATTGATCATGTAATCTTTATGACTACAAACTCTGTTGGCTCGAATGGTTATACAAGGCAGTTCTGAAAGCAGACTTTGTGCCCCTTATTTCAGTCTTAAATTACTAGTTCTGGTAGTAATGCTCTCGAGTTTCACCATGGACTTTGATGGTATACGAGTATTTAGTCAGAATTGAGCTGAATTCTACCTGGGTCATGAGTCAGCACCCAACTATAAAATTCTGAGCTATCTAAGAGCATTTGTTAATCCTAAACCGGGCTCAATCTAGCTACCATGCACGGTTTAGTAACAATGCAAGTTGGGTCGGGCTCAAGCTACATGAAGCCCATCCAACCTGCTCATTGAGTGGGATTGGATTTATATTTTATAAATTTGGCTTATGATCATACATATTCTAAATGTCTGAGTGTTTCGAATTCATTTATATGACATATATAGATCACTTGCATGTTTCATATAATTATATCTTCAATCTTGTTGAATTATGTCAAAGTGTGTCATTGAAATGGATAAATGATTGAGACCTCAATTCAATGACCATTAAAACTATCCCAAACATTTGTCCCATTGATCTTAAATTCATTTTTCTGCCCAATCTAACTTGATTTATGTGGCCTGACCTGACCGACCCAACCAATCTGCTGATAACCTAAAACTGGGTTGGGTTGGATTGGATTTGGTTGGTATAGGATTGGATTCGGTATGGGTTAAGAGATATAAAGGTTGAGTTGGCATGGGGTTTGCCCGCGATCCAATCTAACCCACCCAAGTTGCAGCCCTACCTTTTAGCTCCTAATTAAATCTAACATGGTTAGAACCATCCCATTTTGTTAGGCAATTGATGCATATGTTCAGATTAAGGTTGGTCTTGATGATTATCACTAAACTAAAAAATAGATTGGTTATATCAATACCTAAATACATGACTAAAAAAACATATAATACCACATTTTTCTTAAGAAATATACACTAACATAATTAATAATATTATCATAAAATAAGTGGTTACATTGGCATGTAACATGTGACTATTGATCAAAAAATTGCATTAATCATTAATTCTATTTATCGGCTACTGAATGATTTCTTTCAAACAAATCCTTTGGAGTTCTTATAACATTTCCCTTGACAATATTAACTATCAGTCCAAAATTCATAGAACTGAGGAAATGCAGGAACCTTGATACTTGAATTTGTTTTATTACAAAGTTTTTGTTAAAAGTGCTTAGGTAGGCCTTGGGTACTTAGGCATGGCCAAGGTGAGGTCTTGAGCCGTTATTCTTTGGCTGCTAGGAGGAGTGACTTAAAAGCAATCCCTAAATCATAAAATATATTGAAATTTAGAACAATGAGAGGTATTTAAGCATTATAAAATTTTACAATTCTGTTGCTCCGTTTTTCATCTAGTTTAAATTTATATCTCTCCAAAATCACAGTCATATTTTATGTGGCCTATTCATATCCAAATTAAATTGAACCAATTTGCCTTATGAAACCTTAATATTAGATAGGAAAAATATCACTCTTGGCCCACTTTAGTGGAGTCAAATTCCTGGTCAAGCCTATGCTAGAGTAAGTTATTAATTTCCTTAATTTGGTTTTACTTGATTTATCTTGTAAACTATCCTATAAATTACAAATGATTGCATAAAGCAAATTCATAAATATTTATAAAGATAAATAATAAAATAAAATTAGAAGGCATATTTAGAATGAGGCAAATGAAGACATCATCCTAAGAATGAATTTTGCTTCTCTCATACAAGTTTATGGCGAGATTATCACAAAGTAATAATGAAAATAGATTGGTTTGAATCCTATCTATAAGCTTGATCACATGAAGGTCTAATGCAAATAACTCTTTTGATTTTCCTGGATAAGAGACAAAAGAGCAAGGAAAAAATTGGGAGAAGGAAATTATAAGAAAGAGGCTAACTTACCGTAGGGGAAAAAAGGCATGTTAACTCACACAAGGTAATGTTAGATGTGTACTCTAGATGCCAGATTGGCTGACACATTCCTGTACAAATCTAAGGACAAATTTATAATTTTGACTATAAATCAATAAATGGTTATTCTTTTATCACATTGTGTACATTGTGTCTGTGATACATCCTTTGAGTTAGTAGGAATGTCAATTCATATTTTTCAAGAGTTAAAAATTTAAGACATGAATTTACATAACTAACTCATAAACAGCTCCTAACCATAGGATCATCACGAGGATAGTGATCATCCAAAAGGTTGGTATACGATCGCTTCTTAGGATAGATGTGTCTTGAGTCTACGGTGTGGAGACACCGGAGCAATTCATTGAGAATGAGAGTACTGAGCGTGACCACCTCGAGCAGTCATAAGAAGTCTACCTTCTCGTCGATGACTAGCTCATGCTGCAGTTGTGTGTCTAGTTCTTTGACCTGAGGTGCATCGACAGTTCACCTTGAGTGTGTTATAGTTTGACTACACCATAACTCGGTCTCCTAACCATTCGAAACCCTGAGGTGTATGTTGGCTGTAGTATATTCATTGTAGGAACTAGGTCGCACCAAGATGAGATCTATCAACCTCGGTAGATGAGAGGAGTAGTCCTATGATGATTGAAAGATCGAGTCCTTAAGCCCATGGCCATGGCAGAGTGAAATATTGAAAAAAAAATTTTTATTGAGATTTCACATCGGACTCAGATCGATCGATTGATTCATATGACTGATGTTGGGTTTGACGAGTTCACCTTAACCTTAATTCAGTCGGGACTCATGATAGAGGAACTCAATCACACAGGTAGCTGCACCGAGAGGTTCATCTTCAGTTTGATGGGTTGCCACCATATACTGCTAGTGTCACTGGTGAATTTTGAGAGCAATTAGAATGATCTTGATGATCGATCATTCTAATTGTCTGAATCAGAAGAGTTCTGATTCATCGAAAGGAGTTTCGATGATGTCGATGATGAGATCACGACATGTCTCATTACCATACAGAATTGAACCTAACTGGATCACACAAACAAGGATTAGGATCTGGATGTCATCAATTGGACTAACTCAATTGATTTGTATTAGATCCAATTAGATTCAAAAAAATCGTGCTAGCACTCGATTGAGCTAACTTTCTCTTCGTGTAATCTTTTCTGTCTCTACTGAGCCAAATATGATTTGACTCATCCAGAGAACCTTGAAAAGATTTTTCTCAGTCTAAATAAGCTTGTCCAGCTCAGAAAAGGCTTGTCTTAATTCATGAGATGAATTTAAGATAAGCACTGCTAATTTCTGTCACCTGCCAATTTATTTTAGGACATCTGTCAAATGTTGACATATGGGTCTTAAACTGAAGAGAGCTCATTGAAAGATTTTTGTGGAGTGTCCACATGCCTAAACCACATCAAATTGGATGCATAATCAGATTATGGGTGAGCCCAATTGGATTAAAGTGGGTGCCCCAAATGGATAAGAATGAAAGAGTCCTGATAAACATGGACTCTTTGGCACCACCTTGCTTGTGCTTATCCAAAGTTGGGCTAACATAGGAGAGAGAGTGGGGTTCTTATCTGATTATCAGATAACATCACTCCACAATTAAAATTTTTTCAAATTTATTAAATTTTTTGATTGATCGAATGATGTGGCACTGCGCAGCATACAGGGTCTATAAAATCCCTGTCTGGCCTAGGGTTTGTAAGTTTCTGCCCAATACCCAGCCAAAATGAGAATCTCTCCTCTTCTCCATATCCTCCCTCCTCTCCTCTCTCCCCTCTTCACATCCAAAGAGTTGGACGTCCATCTGGCAAAGATCCAAGGCGTGGTGATGCCTGGAACAGGAAGGCTGCAGGACATCTTCGACAGGCTACTGCTCCAACTTCAGAAGGAGTTCTGAAGCACTTTCAAATCAGATAGAGATCTGATTTTTGGAGCTAGATTTGGAGGAGAAGATTCTAGGTCTGCTCGAGTGGATACCGGTAGAGGCCAGCACTGCGTGGCTACATCAGAACCTCGGACTGTGCTGAATATCTACAGGGTAATCAGATTACCCTTGAGGTATTATTTTTTCTCATCCCTTTTAGATTTATTTTAGACTTAATATCAGATATGAAGATTAGATCTAGAGATTTAGATCTGAAATAAATATAGGATAATTTTTTTTAAATTATTCCACTTCAGATTTGATGAAATCTGGAAGATCCTACAAAGAAAAAAGATGATTTTTCCTTCAACTGGTATCAGAGCAGATTTTTGACTCTATTTCAAATCTAATTTAATCTGATTTTAATTTTAATTTATCTGATATTTAATGATTTCAGATATTAATCAGATATGATAAGATCTGAAATAAAATATTTAAAATTAAATCTAAGAAGATCTAACATGCATGAGATGCATGACTAGACTAGGATTAGTTGAATCCATGAATAGTCTTAAATTTTATGTTTTAATGAGATTAAAATATGAATTAAATTTAATTTATTATTTATTTTTTTGATGTTATAAGTTTATAATTAGATCAAAAAATAAAAAATAAAATTTTAATTTTTTTATAAAATTGATCTGTTGCATGCCTAGACTAGTTGTAGAATTGTTTCAGTAACTTGTCTAGAATAGATTTAATTTTGAATAGTTAAATTTAAATCTTATTTTTCAGATATTATATGTGATGTATTAAGTCTAAAAGCATGTTAATTAGATCAATTTTTGATACATGAGATATATGCAAAATATGTATTAGTTAGATCTTAAATTGTATATGTGATATGTTAATTTAGATCTAACTAGTTTTGTAGTTAAATTTATATTTTTGATTAAGGTGTTCCTCATGGCCGTCCGGTCATAAGAACGAAATAAGATTTTAAGACCCTCTCTTCCCATTCAATGGGGTTTCATATGACGTGTAGGGGTGCCGCACGTTCATCCTTAATCAGAAATCAAAACTTACTTTTCTGTAAAATCCTAGATCCTGAAATCCTAGGATTTATTTTACATGTTTTGTTTATGAACCCAAACTTAATTAATGAATTAAATTTATGAAATCAATTTGATCTAAAATTGAGAATTTCAGATCTAAGATATTTTCATAAAATTGGGTTCAGGCTTGGGTAGCTTAATTAGGTCTAGCGGTTGATCAAATCGAATCAAGAGTTGGTTAGGTGGGATCATGAAAGCTAATAATTGACCAGTCTAATAGGATTAAGTCTGGATCAAGGTCGAATCACATTTAGATGTGACTCGATCAAGTTAAGACATAATTTGGCTCAATGGTTAGAGCCTGGATTGTAGGCTAACCCAATTAGTTTTGGTTCGACAATTTGGTGTCTAAGGTAAGTTGGGCAGATGCGACCGACTGATTTTTAATTGGGAGCTACTCGACTCGAATGCTTCTTGTCGAGTTAATGGCATATCCCTCCCACCAGTCTCACTTACCTGGCCATATGTGTCTACTCAGTTCTGATTAGAGGTGGCTAACAATTCGAGCTAACCCATGCCACTAGGTTAGTCATAATTGTTATGACTATGTCAAGTCAAGTTTAATGAGACCTAAATCAAATCTCCTAAGAAAATATTAAGTCTAGGTCTTCCACCATTATGGATGGCGGGCCCTTTCCGGGGTTGATTGTTCTCGGCTGGTTACAGTGGCTCAGTTGCACCGAGAAGATGCAACCATGTCCATTAGGCATTGGATGCTACGGATTAGAGGATGGATTGGGCTCAATATTTGGATATGGTGAGGGACCCAATCAAGAATCTAGTTCGTGCAAATGGTGGGTTTGGCTTAACTAAGGATTGGAGCAATATTTCGGATACGGTGAGCTTCATGAATTAGAGATCAAGTTTTGGGTGCACCATGATTAGAGAATCATTGGACAAGAGTTGTCCACTCATTGGTTGACCCATCACCAATAACTGTTAGGTGAGGTGATGAGCCAGTCGGTGAGACCGCACACCACTAGAAATCACTGATCACGGAGATTTTCACATCTCTACCAAGGGAGTGTAGGGATCTGAGAAAATAGTGGGAGCCTAATTTGTTTAAAAATAGAATCTCTAAAAAATTGGTTAAGTCTGATTACAAAATCTAACTAGAAACTTTCGACTCTCTACAGGAAACATGTCTACCTCCAACCCCCTGACCAAAATACTAGACACCCACAGATTGACTGGACCCAATTTTAAGGACTGATTGAGGAACTATAGAATTATTCTGAGTTTCAAAAATTGACTCATGTCTTGGACCAGGACCCACCTACCATGCCAGCACATCCGACTGCTGAACAGAGAGCGTCTCTGGAAAAATGGATGGATGATGATAACAAAGCAAGGTACTACATGTTGGGTACAATGTCTGATGACTTGCAGCCCAACATGAGAATATTTTGACTACCTGCCAAATATTGGCTCACCTACAAGAGTTGTTTGGTGAACAGAGTCGCGCGGCCAAGTATCAAGTCTGTCAAAGACTTTTTAAGGCCAAGATGCGTGATGGCAGTCAGTCCAAGATCATTGTTTGACAATGATCAAGGATCTTGAGGAGCTTGAGAAGCTCGGTATCATCTTAGACAAGAATTTTCAGATTGATGTGATCTTCAGTCCTTGTCCGATGCATATGGTCAGTTCATCATGAACTTTCATATGCATAAGATGCAGTGATCTTGGCCGAGTTAATAACATGCTGGTTACGGCTGAGCTTTCCATGAAGGGTTGAAAAGGCTCAGTTCTTACTGTGGAGCGGACTTCTTCCAAGAGAAAGTCTTTTGAAAAAAAAAAAGAAGTCTGCGAAGAAGCAGAAATGGATGGCAAGAAGAAGAAGATAGAACGAAGAAGAAGGCTGCTGATAAGAAAAATATTTCCACTGCCAATCAAACGGCCATTGGAAGTGGAACTATCCTCATACCTGGCCACTCTGAAGAACAAGAAGGATGGTCCTTCTGGAGGTATGCTCATTTTAGAATCTAATCTTACGGTTTCTTCTGCATCCAGTTGGGTGCTTGACTCTGGTTCTAGTGCTCATTTATGCACTTCTATGCAGGGTCTTGAGGAGAGTAGGAGGCTGAGGGATGGAGAGATGATCCTACACGTCCGGAACGGAGTAAGAGTTGCTGCTGTGGCCGTGAAATCTATCCTTTCGATTACCATTAGGATTAGATTTATTTCTTAGAGATTGTTATTATGTGCTGCAGCAAGCAAGAATTTGATTTCTGTTTCATATTTAGCACAAGAAGGCTATGTGATTAGCTTTCATAAGGACCATTGTAATATTTTTTATGAAAATAATAAAGTTGTAGATGATTTTCTTATTAACGGTCTCTATCAGCTATATATTAATGTATCTGTATTTAATATCGAGCAAAATGTGAATGCAATAGGAATTAAAAGGCCTAGAGATAGTCTAAATGATAGGTATCTGTGGCACCTAAGGCTAGGTCATATAGCGGAAGATAGGGTTAACAAATTGGAGAAATCCGGCTATTGAGTCGTTGCCTTTCGAGTCATATCCAGTTTGTGAATCATGCCTTCAAGGCAAAATGACCAAGCTTCCTTTTGTGGGACATGGGAAAAGGCCACAGACCTACTTGCCCTAGTACATATGGATGTGTGCGGCCCATTTGACGTGCCGGCTAGAGGCAACTACGTCTGCTTCATTACTTTACCGATGATATGTCTAGGTACGGGTATGTGTTTCTAATGAAACACAAGTCTAAAACTTTTGAAAGGTTCAAAGAATTCAGACATGAGGTAGAAAAATAAATAGAAAATCCATTAAGGTTCTTCGATCAGATCGAGGAGGTGAATACCTTAGTCAGAATTTTTTAGACTATCTTAAGGACAATGGTATAGTCTCTCAATGGACTCCACCTGGAACGCCTCAACTCAACGGAGTTTCAGAATGGAGAAACTGGACCCATTAGATATGGTCCGTTCCATGATGAGCTTCACGGACCTCCCTGAGTTTTTTTGGGGATATTGTCTCATGACAGCAATTTATGTATTGAATAGGTTTCCTCTAAAATCGTTCCTACCACACCATATGAATATGGCATGGTAAGAAGCCAAGTCTGAATCATCTCAGAATTTGGGATTGTCCAGCTCATGTCAAGAGACAACAGGCAGACAAGTTAGAGTTCAGATCTTTTAGAGCTCGATTCATAGGATATCTTAAAGAGTCATTAGGATATTATTTCTATATTTCGAAAGACCACAATTGATTGTGAGTCGAAATACTATTTTTCTTGAAAAATAGTTTATTCAAGATGGTGGCATCGAAAAAATAATTAAGCTCAAGGAGAATGTCTCCCAAGAGCAACGAGCTAAAGAACCTGAAGAACCTAATCAATCAGAATCAGTCTTAACACAACCTCTTCCACCTCGTAGATCGACTAGGATTTTCATCCTCCTGAAAGGTACTTAGATACCATACAAAAGGATGTAGAGAAAATATTCTCACAGAAAATGAGGTCATGGTGATGATCCCAAGACCTATGACGAGGCAATATCAGATATCAACTCCGAGAAATGGTTAGAGGCAATGAGATCAGAAATTGACTCGATGTACTCAAATCAAGTCTGGACCTTGGTAGATCCACCTGAAGGTATTATACCTATTGGGTATAAATGGATCTTCAAGAGAAAGATAGGTGCAGATGGAATGTGGAGATATTCAAGGCTAGGCTCGTAGCGAAAGGTTATAGTCAGTGCGAAGGCATTGACTATCAGGATATCTTCTCGCCCGTAGCCATGCTAAAATCCATCACACATTGCTTGCTGTTGCAGCCTATTTCGATTATGAAATATGACAGATGGACGTGAAAATGGCATTCTTAAATGGACATCTTGAGGAAGATATCTATATGGAACACCGCTTGGTTTCACATCCAGTGATAATGATCACAGGATCTGCAAGCTGCAAAGGTCATTTATGGACTTAAGCAAGCATCTCGAGCTGAAATACTCGTTTCAATGATGTGATCAAAATGTTTGGTTTCATCAAGAACGAGGAGAAACCATATGTGTTCAAAAAGGTCAGTGGGAGCGCAGTTGTCTTCCTCGTATTGTACGTAGATGACATCCTCCTAATTGAGAATGACATTTCATGTTGACCTCAGTCAAAGTATGGTTGTCTAAGGAGTTCTCTATGAAAGATCTAGGAGAGGCATCCTTTATACTGGGTATTAAGGTCTATAGAGATAGACCAAATAGGATGCTGGGACTTTCACAGAAAATGTACATAAGGAGGTGCTAAAAAGGTTTAGCATGAAAAACTCCAAAAGAGGTTTAGTACTTTTAGACATGGCATTCATCTTCCAAGAAGATGTGCTCTAGCACACCTGAGGAGATTGAACGCATGAGCAAATCCCTTATGCTTCGACAATAGGGAGCCTCATGTATGCCATACTATGTACACGACCTGATATAGCCTATGATGTGAGTGTCACAAGCAGATATCAGTCGAATCCAGACGAAGAGCACTAGACTTCTGTGAAATGTATCCTTAAGTAGTTAGAAGGACTAAGGATATGTTTCTAGTCTTTGAAAATAGAGAACTCCAGATTCAGGAATATACAGACTCAGACTTTATGTCTGATATAGATGATCGAAAGTCGACATCTGAGAGTCTGTTCATTTGCAATGGTGGTGCAGTTAGCTGGAAGAGTTCCAAACAGACGATGATTGCTGATTCCACTATGGAGGTAGAGTACATTGCTACATCGAAAGCTGCGAAGAGGCATTCTGGTACAAAAGTTTGCCGCAGAGCTTGGAGTGATGTCATCGGATGCCATACCTCTTTACTGCGACAATAATGGTGCCATAGCCCTGCTAAGGAGCCAAGATCTCACCAGAAGTTCAAGCACATCGAGCGCGATTCCATTTGATCCGTGATTACCTTGAAAGGGATTATGTCGAGGTCAAGAAGTCAACTCCACAGACAATGTGGTAGATCCACTGACAAAACCATTAGGCCACAAAAGATCGAAGCCCACCTTGAGAAGATGGGACTTAGATATGTAGCCAATTGGCATTAGGTCAAGTGGGAGTTTGTTAGATGTTTGCCTAGATGCCAGATTGGCTGACACATTCCTATACAAATTTAAGGGCAAATTTATAATTTTGACTATAAATCAATAAATGGGTTATTCTTCTATCACATTGTGTACATTGTGTCTATGATACATCCTTTGAGTTAGTAGGAATGTCAATTCATATTTTTCAAGAGTTGAAAATTTAAGGCATGAATTTACATAACTAACTCATAAACAGCTCCTGACCATAGGATCATCACGAAGATGGTGATCGATCCGGAAGGTTGGTATACAATTGCTTCCTTAGATAGATGTGTCTTGAGTTTATGGTGTGGAGACACCGGAGCGAGAGTACAGATATTCATTGAGAATGAGAGTACTGAGCGTGACCACCTCGAGCAGTCATAAAGAAGTCTACTTTCTCGTCGATGACTAGCTCGATGCTGCAGTTGTGTGTCTAGTTCTTTGACCTGAGGTGCATCGACAGTTCACTTTGAGTGTGTTATAGTTTGACTACACCATAACTCGATCTCCTAGCCATTCGAAACCCTGAGGTGTATGTTGGCTGTAGCATATTCATTGTAGAACTAGGTCGCACCAAGATGGGATCTATTAACCTCGGTAGATGAAGGAGTAGTCCTATGATGATCGAAAGATCGAGTCCTTAAGTTATGGCCATGGCAGAGTGAAATAATGGAAAAAGAGTTTTTCATTGAGGTTTCACATCGGACTCGGATCGATCGATTGATTCATATGACTGATGTTGGGTTTGACGAGTTCACCTTAACCCTAATTCAGTCGGGACTCATGATAGAGGAACTCAATCACACAGATAGCTACATCGAGAGTTCATCTTCAGTTCTGATGGGTTGTCACATATACTGCTAGGTGTCACTGATAGATTTTGAAGCAATTAGAATGATCTTGATGATCGATCATTCTAATTGTCTGAATCAGAAGAGTTCTGGTTCATCGAAAGGAGTTTCGATGATGTCGATGATGAGATCACGCATGACTCATTACCATATGGAATTGAACCTAACTGGTTACACAAACAAAGTTAGGGTCTGGATGTCATCAATTGGGCTAACTCAATTGATTTGGATTAGATCCAATTAGGTTCAAGAAAATCGTGCTAGCACTCGATTGAGCCTAACTTTCTTCTCGTGTAATCTTTTCTGTCTCTACTAAGCCAAATATGATTTGACTCATCTAGAGAATCTTGAAAAGTTTCTCTCAGTCTAAATGAAGCTTGTCCAGCTCAGAAAAGGCTTGTCTTAATTCATGAGATGAATTTAAGACAAGCACCTGTTAATTCCTGTCACCTGCCAATTTTATTTTAGGACATCTATCAAATGTTGACATATGGGTCTTAAACTGAAGAGAGCTCATTGGAGGATTTTTGTAGAGTGTCCACATGCCTAAACCACATCAAATTGGGTGCCATAATCAGATTATGGCGTGAGCCCAATTGGATTAAAGTGGGCGCCCCAAATGGATAAGAATGAAAGAGTCCTGATAAACATGGACTCTTTGGCGCCACCTTGCTTGTGCTTATCCAAAGTTGGCACCAACATAGGAGAGAGGGTGGGGTTTTTATCTGATGTGATCAGATGATATTACTTCATCAATCAAAATTTTTTCAGAATTTATTAGAATTTTTTGATTAGTCGAATGATGTGGCACTGCGCAGCATACAGGGTCTATAAAATCCCTGTCTGCACCTAGGGTTTGTAAGTTTCTGCCCAATACCCTGCCAAAAAGGAATCCTCTCCTCTTCTCCATGTTCTCCCTGCTCTTCTCTCTTCCCTCTTCACGTCCAAAGAGTTGGACATCCATCTGGCAAAGATCCAAGGCGTGGTGACGCCTGAAACAGGAAGGCTGCAAAACATCTTCGACAGGCTGCTGCTCCAACTTCAGAAGGAGTTCTGAAGTACTTCCAAATCAGATAGAGATCTGATTTTTGGAGCGTAGATTCGTGAGGAGAAGACGTTCCAGGTCCTGCTCGAGTGGATACCGATAGAGGCCAGACGCTTGCGTGGCTACATCAGAACCTCGGACTGTGCTGAGATCATCTACAGGGTAATCAGATTACCCTTGAGGTATTATTTGTTTCCTCATCCCTTTTAGATTTATTTTAGACTTAATATCAGATATGAAGATTAGATCTAGAGATTTAGATCTGAATTAAATGTAGGATAAATTTTTTTAAATTATTCTGCTCCAGATTTGATGAAATCTGGAAGATCCTAAAAGGAAAAAGATGGTTTTTCCTTCAAGCAAGGCATACTTCTATCTTGTATTCGAGATACAGCATCTAGAGCTTTTTGAGTCCTACCATGCATCTTTCTTTTAGATTCAGGTTCACCTATCTTAGCCAGGGACACTTACACTTTGAAGTGATCCAATCTTGGAGTTCTATCTTTCTGTTTTTTGAAAGGAGAGTTCTATCTTTCCAAAATTTAAAAGATATATTATTATTGTCCATAGAAAGAAAGGCTCATTACTCAAAATTGACCATACTCTTCTCAATGGAGTTTATTAATATGAATTTAAAATTTTGAATCTTTTCAAAAAAAATACTTAATTTTTTTAATAATTTATTCTTAGATTGGGGCAAGCCATCCAAGCTAGGAGTGTATGGTTGGTGCAATAAAGAGCCGTGGCTCCATTATGCAATGCTCTCAAGCCTTACCTATGACTTCAATGTATGCAAATTAAGAGAAATTTTTTGTTCTGTCTTGACAGTGAGCCAGATGTATGAGTTCTTACCAATAAAACCAATATATGAGAAACAAGCAAATTGACAACCATGCAAGCAATGAAATAGCCAATTTTTTCCTTCGAATTGTTTTGGGAGGACCAGATTCAAAAAATTAAAAAAAAAAAAAAAGAGGAATTGTTGTGGGAGAATATTATGGGACAGAAATTCCTGCATTTTATGGTGCTTGAATGCAATGAATCAGAATGGTTTACATTGATTTATGCTCTGGAATTTAAACACATAGGATGAGCCCCTGATTGACTCTTGAACTCTAGAAACCTTGAGTTGATATAATCTTTTTTATTTTGTTCGAAAAAAGTTTCTTTTGGTATTAATACAAGAGACTTGGATCCGATCTTATCTTGGCCTTAGTTTTCAGCTAGGCTTTCCCTATTCTAGTCAATAAAAGAAAAAGAAAATAAAGATTTGGTGTACATCATAAACGTTATCTTCAACCTCTACTCAGACATAATTCAAGCAAGTAAATATTAATTAAAACCTAGGTCTAGCCCGAAGATTTTGGACCCTCCTGAACCTAGGTCAATGTAAATTGCTAGTGACTTGGTCAGATTGAAGCTAATCTTTGACTTGAAACCACACCGGGTAGGATTGAATCCAAGCCAGTTTCAGACATTACCCTATCAACTGACAACTCTATCACCCTACGTGTGGACATGGAGACAAAATCCATTTTGCACTAAAGTGTTGGTTTGGTCAAATTCTGATTTTCTTAACTTAAAGTAGTAAAATATCATGTTAGCCATCGAGTTTGGCTGGGTCCAATTGCAACATCCTTTTGACCAACTCACCAGGAGAACATGGGGCAGGTGCAGTTCCAAGTGGCTTGGACCTAAACCTCAGGCTTTAATATACATCAATTCCACGGCAACAATATAAGAAGTATGGCCTACTACTATCTAGAATTCCAATCCAAATCAGGTCTAAATTGGGTTCGTTTTGGGTCAAATTTGGGTCCACTTCATCAAACCCAAACCTAAAAAATATGAACGCAACATGTTCTTGAGAGTCCCAAAAAAATCATAGTTGTGGACATTTTATGAACGCAAAGTTTTCTATACCATCCTTTCCGGTGCTTCATAGCTGTGGACATTTTATGGTAGAAGCTTTTCACCAGCATGCAATCATTTCTCCATGGGAACGACTTTTCGGCCAGGAATTTTTGGTGCATACTCCCTTCTTTTACCACCAAAACTTGCGCCAAAATTGACGTTGGGTGATCGTGGACCGAGACAAACACAACCCAGCCCTTGTAGACTCCTTTTTTTTTTTTAAGTTATCGTGGAAAGTTGGATAAATTGGTCAACCAACCGAACAGAGTCATCTGTCGGTTGGAATTCTCCTGTTTCTCCCCCAAGAATATACAATCCCATAACCATCTGCTACCAGAATACAAGCTAAGTTGGAATGTAGATAGTGTATAACATTAATGAATAAATATCCTTTGTAAAGCTCTAATAGCCATCCAATAGCCTGGGTCCCTCTACTATATCTTTGGACAGAGGAATATCTCTGTGTACCAAAGATCCATACCTTCCCAAACTCTTAAAAATCGGCCATAGCAATCTCTTATCTTATGAATCCAGATCCTCCAGCATCATCCAAATTAATTTTTTAACATTTTAAGGGATGGAATAGCCACGCACAGACTCAACACCTAGTGGGTTAGAATAAGTAATTCTGCAGCTACTCCATCATCTCGGTGACAATTAGAAGAAATAGACAACCGGTTCTCAAGCATTTCAGCATAAAAGAACCAAATTTCTTCTGAAAAAAGAGACAAATTCTTTCATTCCAAATTTGCCGAGTTATACGGGCAACCAGGGCTCAATCAAGCTAGACTTTATGTTACACTCCTTCCACAACAACTTCCAAGGAACACTCCCAACTGTCCGAATCCAACAACCCACATTGCAATCAAAGTCCTCAAAAGAGACAGTTTCGATGGTTTAAACTTGGCACCTTTAACGTGGCCGCCAATAACGCTGTGACTCCACCAAAATATACAAATTTCGGTGCGTCTTTACCAGAAAACAGCCCTACACGTAACTCAGAAAGGTTTCAAACCAAGTCATCGTTTGGGAGGGGAGGTTGTTAATTTCCACCAATCCAATCCTTTAAATACCCCTTAAAACTCCTACTACAAGCAACCACATTTCTCTGTACATTCTTTAGAAGTATAGTACTAGTCCAATGGCAAAGCTCATTATCTTCTTCCTATTGAAACTATTTCTCCTCTGCTCCCTGCCAAGATCAAATGCAGTCTACAACGTACTCAATTTTGGAGCCAAAGCTGATGGTAAGACGGACTCGGCCCAACCACTCCTCAAAGCTTGGGCGGCGGCGTGCCGATCATCTTCCCCGGCGACAATCCATGTGCCTGCAGGGAGTTTTCTACTAAGCCAAGCCATCTTCAATGGTCCATGCAAGAACACGGCGATCAAGTTTTCGATCGATGGGACGATCATCTCACCTTCATATTATGGCAAGTCAGGTGCTTCTAAGGAATGGATTGCGTTTAACAATGTCGAAGGCGTGACGATTCGCGGCGGTAACCTCGATGGAAGAGGTGGAGCTCTGTGGACCTGCAAATTTGATGGCCGGAGCTGCCCAACCGGTGCAACTGTAAGTAAATAAGCATAACATACCTTTGAGAATAATCATGTCATAGTTGCACGTATTAATTCAGCATAGATCACTAAAACTACTTTGCTTAAATCAAGCAACAATACTAGCATGTGCATGTCACCATGTTGCTAGATGGCTAGTTAGTAGTGTTTGATCAATAGTATCATGGCCATTTAAGTGAATTAAGGCATTTGCTCTGAAATTGATTTGTGTTTTCCGATGAATTTGCAGTCACTGACCTTCAGCAACTCGAAGAACATCATGATCGATGGCGTAACATCGATCAACAGCGAGCTGTTCCACATTGCCATCGTCGGCTGCCAAGGAGTGAGGATTCAAGGTGTTTACATCCTGGCTCAGGGAACAGCCCTAATACTGATGGCATTCATGTTCAGATGTCCACCGGCGTCAGCATAGTTCGGGCCAACATCAAGACCGGCGATGACTGCATCTCCATCGGACCGGGCACCTCGCACCTTTGGATTGAGCGTGTGTTCTGTGGACCAGGGCATGGCATCAGGTGAACATCTTAAGGGAAAAAAATTAATCAAGGCTAGGTACATCTTAGTTTGGCCCAAAACCAAGCACTATTTTGACCAAACTAAGGAGCAAATGAGTCAGTATGGCTCTAAAATTTGCACATAAAGCAACATGGATGAGGCATGTGTCAGCTGAAATGCATCATTTCTTAATTCTTCTAGCCCTCTATTTGATGTTCATATAGATATTTTATTTATGTACATGAGGGGCTCTAGACTTAGACATGCATGGAAACAAAGTTGGTCTACATGTGGCCTGCATTCTAGACTTATGCATACATGTAGACAAATTGACCTAAATGCCAAATAAGTCATTGCCTTATGTTTTTCATGAACCAAATAAGCACAGAACACTTTCATTTCTAAAGGATTCTTGAATTTAAGCCAACTCCTCATGAAAGGAACAAGCATTGACCAAGTATTCTTTATGTGGAACACATCACACATATTTTTGAACTTTTTCAAATCAACATTGATGCTGTGCCCCCATTAGGATTTGAACTATACACCTCTCTGAGTCTGAGAATGAACATTTAGGAGAGGTATGCCAATAGTTGAACCCAGGTCATGTTGAATAGTCTTGACTAGTTGTGCACTATACACTGTATTCAGGTGTTTTCCATGATATAAATTTAGCAAATGTTTTTTTTTTTTTTTTTTATTAATTTCATCTTCAATAAATTGGGTTTAATCATCCCGGATTTTGGATGTGTTTGTTTTGTATCAGCATTGGGAGCTTAGGCAAGTCGGGGGATGGACTCCAGGTGAAGGGTGTACAAAATGTGACTGCTAAATCTGTCATGTTTGCGAACACTCAAAACGGGTTCAGGATTAAGACTTGGGGAACAAATGCTCGTGGTTACGTTAAAGGAGTTGCTTTTGTGAACGCACTGATGAGAAATGTCCAAAACCCTATCATCATCGATCAGAACTATTGCCCTGGAAACCAAAATTGCCCGGACAGGTATATATTGCTTCAAATTTTAACTGCAGTAAATGCATAAATAGCTTTGATAGCAATTGGCAATGAAGTTTTTCCTTTTTTCTTTATATATCTAATTACTAACCAGTTGCAAATAATCTTTTTCTTTTTCTTTCTTTTTTTTGCAGAATTCGGGCATTGAGATCAGCCATGTAACTACAAAAATATTCGAGGGACATCCGCAACAGAAGTCGCTGTGAATTTCGACTGTAGTCCAAGCAATCCATGCAATAAAATTAGATTGAAAGATATTAAGCTCACCTATCAAAATCGCGGGCATGGTCTTCTTGCAAACATGCTTATGGAATTGCCACTGGTTCTGTTATCCCAACAAGTTGTCTTTGATGCATATGCCACTGGCATTATGCTATTAGTGTAGGGTAGGGTATTGGGTAGTATGTGCATTGGCCTGCTCAAGCCGACACTCGAATGCCCTTGTTTCATGTATTTTTGCTTGTGCACTTATCTTACTCCATGGAGAAAACTAATTTGTTCTTTTTTTGAGGTTTTCATATTCACATCTATGTTTCTTGTTCCCTTATTTCATTTTTCTTTTTTTTTTTTTCAAGCATGGACCATGAATTTCCAAACGGCAACAAAAATCCCCAGCTTGAGGGTACCTTGTTGAATTGTTGTTCATTTCTAATTCATTGATACTCGATAAGACCTCGATTCTATTAGCAGACATGTATAGAAATACATGGAAACTGCAGGGGTAATACAGCTTTCACTGATTAAATCAATGAAGAAAAAATGGAATTTAACAATCACATGGACAATGGTTCTTAAATTGAAGTTGGAACTTGGTTGCAGCCCAAAGTTCACTCAAGAAACTATTGTGGAACTTGATCTCTGTCATGTTTAGTCTAGTTATACGATCAGTTCATTTGAACATTTTTGTAACATGGACTAACACTAAAATCACCTTGAACCTTTCTTTTCTTTGTCTTTTGATTATTCTAAATGACTCTCAACAGTCAACTAACTACATCCTTGGCAGGCCATTACTCGTTTCTTACCTGAACTTGCTTGGTAGTTGAATCCTCTGTTTCTAGGTCTTCTATTGTTGCTGTAGAGCTCTAATTCAATCACTCTCCTTATGTGTTTCTTGGGGGTGATTTCAGCTAGATCTTCCCAGTTCATGCACAAAAGCATATTATTTGTAAGTGATATTTCTCATGCTCATAATATATGGTCGGATAACATCTTTGTTTTTTGACTTTTGTTTTTGGACGAGAAACATTTTCTTTGCTTTGAATTGCGAATAGATTGTTCCCTATAAAATCAATATTAGGACAGTGGAAGAGACCAAACATTCTACTCCATTTTTCAAAAAGCTTACTCTTCCATTTCTTGATAATTATAATATTTGCCCCTAACCTTTATTTGTTAATAGAGGGTCAGTATTAGGCATCAAAACGATAGAACCATCATAGCAAAATCCTTATTTTTGTGGTGGTGATGACCTCTCAGGATGCGTTTCAAGAGAACATACCAAAGAACATCTTACCAATTTGATGATACGTTGAAAAAAGATTCTATTATTTCTCTCTCCCTATCAGCCATTTACTGCCACAACGAGAGAGTACCAAGCTTTTATGTGATCGTTAGGTTGTGGTTTTTTGCCTTTATTTCTCTGTACATTTTGAGGATGAGATTTCTTGAAAATCTAGAATGGTGAGCTATAAGAATTGAAAAACCAAATTTATAGAGAGAGAATAAAATTGGAAGCATCTAATTTGAGATCTATCTTTTATAATTTTAGTTTTAAATATCTATTTTTACTAATCATATCTACTTTTAAAAAAGTTATGATCTCTTCCAACTAGAAAAAAAAAAAAATCTGATATAAACTTTATATTAATAGACATAATTAATATAAATATAGATATAGAAATCGATGAAGAAATCTAGAATTTAATTTTGCTGTTTTTCTTATTCTTTTCATTCTTTTAAGAGGTTTGTGTTGAGTGAGATGAAAAAAATCTGCTCTTTTTTTTTATCAAATATATTATGATATTCTATGAATTCTTTACCCATGCATATATCTTGAAAAATGACTTTGCTCTAGGATTTTTATCTTGGTCAAACATGTTAGTATGTAGTGCTATCAAGCGTCACTTGATACAATATTTGCATAAATCTTGGCTTCTTATCTTAGTTGATGTAAAGCAATCAATTAAACCCAAGATATTTGCTAATAGAATGTATTCACACCACTCAATATTCTCCAGCCACCTTTTTCTTTCTTAAATATCTTTTTAATCAACAAATATCCAAAAACAATTGCCAGATACAATTCTTAATTCTTGATTTATCATATCAACGAAGATTTCAACATCTTAGTACGGAAATATTGGCCAAAATCTCAAGAAAATGTTAATTTTATTATTTTATTTATTTGTTATATTGAGATGCTTTCATCTCCGCCTGGACGGCTCGCCGGTGGAGAGTTGGAAGCCCAGCTCCGCTGCACCTGGCCCGACCGTTTCACCACCACCCAAATCTCTCTCTGTCTCTCTTTCTCTCAGGGGAATGGAAATGGCGGAAGGGGAGGAAGTGAGGAACAAGCAGGTGGTCTTGAAGGGATTCATCGTGGGAGCTCCGAAGGAGACGGACATGGAGTTGAGGGAGGGGACGGCCATGCTGCGGGCTCCCAAGGGGTCGGGTGCCATCCTCGTGAAGAACCTCTACCTCTCCTGCGACCCCTACATGAGAGGGAGGATGAGGGAGAACTACGATTCCTACATCCCTCCCTTCCAACCCGGCTCCGTACACCCTTCTTTCTCCTTCTTCCCCTTCTTCTTCTTCTTCTTCTTCTTCTTAACTTTTCTTAGATTTTGCTACTTGTATTCCTGAAAAGGTGATAGAGGGCTTTGGTGTATCCAAAGTTGTGGATTCCGACAATCCAAGTTTCGGTGTGGGCGACTTGGTCTCAGGGCTAACTGGTTGGGAAGAGTATAGTTTAATTTCGAAGACTGAGCGGCTGAGGAAGATTCAAATCAACGATATCCCTCTCTCCTATCATCTCGGTCTTCTTGGTAGGTCCTTTCTCTTATTATTGTTGTGGAAATCCTGTCGAGTTTAAGTTTTTGTTACTAATGTACCAGCAAATTTAAAGACAATTGTGCAACAATATTGCAAGCTGGAACTATTAGCATCATGTTTTATCTTTTCGGATTTATTCTTGCAAAGAAAAGTTGCATATTATTGCATATTCAATATAGTACGTTATGAAAGATTGTAGACAAGTAGTTTCCACATAAATCTACACGCCACCTCGTGGTAAATGATGCTTTGCTGCATTGTCAGCCATTATTGCTTAGCTTCAATGTTATTTAAATGGAGGATCAGTGTGCAAGTAAAAGAAGCTAATTACTGAGGTGTTGCAATCTTTTTTATGGAAAATGTGTGCCTTTGAACAAATATATGTGATTTTATTGTTTATAATATAGAGGAAAAATTATCAAGTTTCTTGTAAGTTAAGGGATGCTTTCTGGCAATCCCACAGATTTTGTCTGCCTATTCTATTTTTGCATTTGCTCATTTAGCTTTTATATATGAATGGGTCAATATTGGGAAACACGGTCTTTTATCTTCGATACTCAAAAATTATGAACCAGCTTATTAACAGGGTATATGTTCTGTGTTTTATATCTTTCGATCGTTTTGTCGGATCTATTGCATATGCTATTGAACAATGTAGCCTGAATCAGTTTTTTGGCACAGGTATGCCAGGTTTTACAGCGTATGCTGGATTCTATGAGATCTGTTCTCCAAAGAACGGAGAGTATGTCTTTGTGTCTGCTGCATCAGGAGCAGTAGGCCAGCTAGTTGGTCAGCTTGCAAAGCTACATGGCTGTTATGTTGTTGGAAGTGCAGGCACAAGGCAAAAGGTAGGCTCTTGCTGAATCATTGATTTCATATATATACATACATACATATATGTGTGTGTGTGCGCGCGCGCGCATGCGTGCTTGGGATTAGTTGTTTTAATTGAGATAACTGAAATGGCAAATCAGGTTGATCTTCTGAAGGACAAACTAGGATTTGATGAAGCTTTCAATTACAAAGAGGAATCTGACTTAAACATGGCTCTGAAAAGGTCAGTTCACAAAGACAGCATGGAATGAACTACTGAGGATCTTAATTTTTCTAGTCGTGGCTTAGTTTATTGCATCTAGTCTATATTAGAAATGTGAGCAAGGTTCCTGCATCATATATAAACTATTTATCCATTAATAAAAAATTTTTGATATATGCTTTCTACTTGATTATATAAGTTATGACCTAAGTCTATAAGTGACATCTTAGCTGGTTGTTTCAATTTACTTCATCTTTAAATTTATTATTGTGCATTTCTGCCTATCAACCCTCTCTTCTTGTAGGGTTCTTAGAAAGCTATTTTAGTGTTAGTATGGTCCAACTTCAATACATGGCATTTTTTTTTCCTTTTCTTTGTTCCCTTCTCTTTTTTTCTTTTTTTTTTCTTTTTTTTTTTTTGAGGCTGTTGAGTTTGAGGAATCACCAGTTTTATCAAAAACTTTTTATGTAAAACCTCATATTTATAAGCATAGATATTGAGAATGGTATAGTAGGTGTAGGAGCAGAGGAGGAAATTGTGTTATTCATTGAGATGAGATGTGATGTGGATATCAAGGATTTGGTTTCTAATAGAGTGGGGATTCACATCATAAAAGACCTGTTTCAAGAGAATCACTAGCTCCTGGGAACCTCATTAAACCCATGTTTTAGATTTTATGGGACGCTTAAATTACCTATAACCCAATTGGTAACTTGCAAGCACATGGGTTAACTAACCCTACCAAAACCAGGTTTCATCAAAATCTTGTTTTAGTGGAACCTAGTAATCAAACAAACCATTACTGTATCATATTATTCTCATTAGGCTTGAAGCTCAGAAGTCACTAGTGTTAAATAGTCCCATGGTCACTGGCCCACTATACGTGTCTATGTTCTATTTTGTTGATATCTGGTACACAGCCTTAGCTTATGAATATCTCTCCCTCCTGTGATGCTGTTTCTGATTGCCTCCTATAATGGGTATTGTTGCATTATTTACTCTATCTTCAGGCACTTCTCCAGTGAAATAATATATGGCATCATCTTGATGGCTGAGATTGCTTCTTCAGACAAGTTTGTGTGTTTGTTTTTGGTTTTTTTTTTAAACAGATGAAAGAAGGGGAATGGTTTTGCCACACCAAATAGCCTTTTGTTTAGAGGATCTTTCAGGCTTGGCCCCATGGCCAAGAACTAATTAGCGAGCCCAAAGGCAAAGAGCACATGTCATAATGGTCCATAGACCCTTGTATCATGGTAGTTGGCAAAATATGACCCAAACCTGCTAAGCTATACAAAAATCCACCTGAAATAAATGGGTTTGGCGTTCGGGCTGGTCATTTTTAAATTCAGATAAAAAATGGTCAACATGGAACCAACCTATTTATTTACTCCCGAACCTGGTGGGTTGCCCGAGTCGAATCGGCTGGAAATTATTGGTTCCCAAACCCATGGACCATGTTGATCTCGCTGTTCTATTTGTTGCATTTTGCTCAATTCTTGGTTAGTTAGTTTTTGATGTGATATATTCTAAGTTTTTAAATTTTTTGTGCTTATGATGATAAGTTGCAAGTTTAATATGATTTTTTTGTTTGTGATCTTTGCCATGCTATAGCTTACCTTATTTTTTAGTTATATATTTAATTGGCAAGTGCAAATTTATATTCGTTGATGGATGGGCCCTTGTTTATTTAAAATAAATGGGTCGGGCATGGGTTGAAAATCTTTTTGACCCAAATCCACTTTGACTCAACCCAACCCCACCAATTTCCAGCCCCATACCATGGTCATGGTACTAGACCTTAACACCAAGCACCATAGGACTCCATTAAAGAAAAAGGGAGCAGAAGTCAGACTCTTGACCACTGAAAGGGTAGAGATTGATTTGTAAGAGGAATCTGAAAAAACGCACATCCTCCTTGGTCATCTCTCTCCAGTTCCATATGCAATAAGCTCAATCTAGTTTGGCGAAAAATGCTTCATTTGGTATAAAATTTCAAACTCGCCTAGGTCTGCACGGCTGCACCAAGAATCGGGAAGCTTCCTGTGTAAATGAACTCTGCAAATGTTTGTGCAGGGAGCACGCTATCCTGTTTTGATCCTATCAAAGGTTGATATACTAACACAAGGAAGACAGAGGATAACTTTCATTATGAAGTATTTTAAGAGAAAACATCCTTCAAATCGACTGATATGGTCTTGATTATAATTTTGTTGTCATTTTATCTTGATAGAAATGATCATATTCTGAAACTCCTGTAATGAGCTTATTTAACTATTTATGGATTTCAGTCGAGCTGTAAATAATAAATGACTTGCCCAGACGATTTTTTTTTCTAAAAAACAATCCAAATATAAAGCTTTATATCAAATTGTTTAGATCATATATCTGAATACAAATAGCTGATAATATGTGATTTTTGTACATTGGTTGTGGTGTATATTGCAACATCTCATTTTCGTTAATTTAATGATCCTTGAAGGTCTGCTTGGGTTTGATATCAGGTCACATAAATTTGCTCTATCACTCCATGGAGACTTCTCTACTTCAAGTCATGCATTCTGGTCAATCCCCTCTGGCAATAAAGAGATTTTTTTGTTGATATAATTTCAATGAAACACATAATTTAATTTAGACAACTGTGAACTTTTAAGATTAAGTTTTTATTTGCTAATTTCCGGTCCAAACTTGACTGTCTCTGTTCAGACTTTTTTTTTTTTTAGAGTGCTGTTCGAACATGTTTGACTCAGTTATGTACAGTGTTTGCAAAATTGATGGAATCTTCAATTTCTTTTTCTTTTTCTTTTTATTATAGATTGGTTGACAATTTTGTCTATCAAATAGGTTAGATCATAAAGAAAATAAAATCTCCATGCTGAACTGAAATTTCTCATCATCATGTGTCATATTGCTTTCTAAAGGTTTCAGCTTTATTATGTGATGCCTGGACTCTTGAATTTCTCATTTGTCATGCCTTGTACTGGTCCTCAGCACCTTCATCTTTTATAACCTGTGAACCTTAGGTATTTTCCCGAGGGCATCGATATCTACTTTGATAACATCGGTGGCCCGATGCTTGATGCGGTGCTTCTCAACATGAGACTACATGGTCGAATTGCTGTATGTGGAATGGTCTCTCAGAGTGGAGTCTCTGTTCCTCAGGGAATCTGTAACCTGTTGTGTCTTGTAACAAAGAGAGTAAGGATGCAGGGTTTCCTTCAGCACGACCATCTGCACTTGTTTCCTCAGTTCTTGGATCATATGGTTAGCTATTACAAGCAAGGGAAGGTTGTTTACATAGAAGACATGAGTGAAGGACTTGAGAGTGCTCCAAATTCATTTGTTGGCCTATTCACTGGTAAAAATGTAGGCAAGCAGGTAGTATGTGTTTCCGAAGAGTAATTTTCTTTTACATGCTTGGCCTTTTATGTTGTTCTTGTATGCAATGTATAACTTCATTCTTATAAATTTCCCAAATTCTCTTGTTCATTTTTTATCACGTACTGAAATGTTTGTGAAACATAAGGAGAAGCATATGCTGTTTATTAGCTGGGGTGGCAATGGTTGACCGTTTGATCTGTTTAGATTGATTCAATCCATTATAGATCAACTTAGTTCATCTGTTTAATAAAATGATCAGATTTGGGTCTAGATTTTGGATACATTTAATAAACATTTTGGGTTCAGGTTGATAGATTTTTTTTATCTATATTGTATTCGATCCCATCTAATTGCCACTCATATTTATTAGGCTTTGAAGCTAGTATTTAAGTAAAGGACGGGATGTGTATTCCTCACAAGTAGTTTATTGGAATACAATGTTAGAGTCTGTGTGGATAATTGTTCATGTTGTTTCCCTGTGCTAGTGATGTTGTAGACAGGAGCCCATGGATCCTACACTTCCGCCTTTCGGCGTCATTTAATTGTGTACCTTTTTTCCAAGAGCGGAAGTCTTGCTTGAGAACCCGTTTTAAGGGTTTAAGGATTCGATTGATTCGTGAAAATATTTTTTTTTAAAAAATATTTTTTATAAAATTATTTTTAAAAAAATTATTTTTTAAAAATATGATTTTATTATATTTTGTTGATTATGAAAAAATAATTAATGCAGAGTGGTTTGTGTTTGGTTAAGTATTTATTTTTTTTAAATATCAATTATATCCTAAATATATATAAAATTATATTTTTTATTTTTAAAATTTATATAAATAATAATAATAATATGAAAATTTTGATATATATCATTATTCAATATTTTATACTAATTATCTATTGATATTTTATAAAATTTTAATCGTAAATTTAAAAAAAATATTTTTAAAAAAAATATATCATCAAAGCTTCAAATTTATTTTTCTCGTGATTTTTCTTTCATGAAAAATATCTTCCAATGAAAAAATTTTTTTTCATCCTTTCTTTTTCAAAACTCTAATCAAATAATTTTTTTTTATTTTATAAAAATTATTTTTTTTCTCTCCACTTCAGGTGAACCTAACGAATCCTAAATGTATGGTCTGATCCATATTTTTTCCGACCTAATTCGATTGTCATCGTTAATATTGTAGAATCATGGTCCATCAACAAATATATCATCGCTCTCACTGAAGATGCCCTCTTTGTCCTCGCCTTTGGCCGCCTACCGTCAGCAAACCCTGTCGGAGCGAAACATCTCTGCCATCTCATCCAGCCCAAGAACCCCTCCCCAAAATTTTCCCGGTCAAGCTCTTGCTGTTGGAAATGAACACGTAATTTGATGGAGTCGTCCCAAGATGGGTCCATGATTAAAGTCCGTAGAAAAAACGTCCGCAAGGCGGCAGTTTTCCACTTGCCCCGTCCTGACGCGGAGACGTCAAAAATCGCACGTAGCTTGATTTGCGTTCCCACCTGGTCCCCGACCAGTCAGCTGTTAGTCAGTTACTACTCCCGACCGTCAACATTCACACCCAAAGCATGCCATCCCTCGGCAGCGTCCCGCATTCCTCAGTACCAGTGAGGACTCCTGCCGGGGTCTTCGCTAATTTATAAGATTAAAATATGTTGTTCACATCAGTCAGCACTCGGCGATGGCTGAAAAGGACACGTGGAACACGGGTACGTGGCAATCATCCATTTGCAGACAATGCTGCTCTCAGATCATGGCGAAAGTTGTCATCTCGGCGTATACGGCTCCCGAACAGCGAGAGAATAACTAGACTCCCGGGACACCGGAACCCATTCTCATTTCACCACTATTTTATTTGCAAATAATTAATTTTTATAATGATAATAATATCAAAATCATATGGTAATGAGCAGTAATGGTAGTAATCCTTTTTTTTTTTTTTTTTTGGGAACGATGGCAGCAACAAAATTATGCTTCATGTTCCAAACTTGAACCTTTATGTTGTTTTATTCAAGGGATTTGACGAGAATGCACGTGATTTTAATCTGGATAAAAATGGGGCATTTCTCGAATGAAAACACAGCAGCAAACTTAATTAGTACATATATATTTGATATTACAAAAATAACCTTCTTTATTTTCATTTTTGAAGGATTTTTTTTTGGCAAAAGTGTCTTTTAAGTTGCTAAAACCAAAAAGAAAACAATTCTCTTTAGACTCTTTTGGACTACTAACCCCAAGTCTTTAAAATGAATATCGTTAAGTTTGACTAATATATAGATATTGGTGTTGGAGGAGAGACTCGAATGGTTTTCTTGTAGATAGTTTAAATCTAAGTCGGTTGTGCAAGTGGAGTGTGAATGCACGGAAAAAGTGGAGACTAACTTCTTCTAACCTATAAAAAGGATAATGATAGGATACTATTCTTGTAGGATCAAATTCAAATTGAGTCATTTTTGTTGGTTAAAAAAAAATATATTTTTTATGAATTTGATAATTGAGTTATTTTCTTGTAAAATTATTATAAAATATTTCAATATGATGCAAAATAATTTTTTTTAATAAATTAAAAATAAAATCAAGACTGCAAAGAAAAATACTTTGTGTATCTTAGGGGTGCCTCAATATGCACCTAAATTTTTGTGAAATATCAAAAATAAAATAAATAGAAACCAGATTTGATACTTGCTAGAATTTATGTTTGATATATGCTTAGCAACATCTTTTTCAAATATAAGAGTAAAATAAATATTTAAAGCTTCAATATTTTTATGATAATTAAAGGTTTAGAAGTCAGGAAGTAGCAGATATTAGGTATTTGAAAGAAAATTTTCAAAATTTCTCCATAAAAAAACAGAACATATGATGTAAATTTTATAAAATAAAATATATCAAAATATTTCTATATTTGTACATGTGTATTGAGATAACGAGAATTTGGAGAGGCAAAAAGAAGAAACAACATCACTAATAATTCATGAATGCTTCAACGATTCAAAGTTCAAACAATAACATATGACGTTTTGGAAGAATCAAAGAAAAATAAAGTTTTTTTCTGGTAGAAATATCACATTTTTTGTGATTTTTACTTGGGGGAAAAGGGGAACAAACTGTTGTTATTGGGGGTGGTGGCTGAATCTTCCAAATGGCTCCACCCATCCCCCTTTTTTTTCTCTCCTGAAATTGTTTAATTTATTAATTGGCTGAGTGTGGAAACTCCGCAAAGCATGACAAGTCTTCCACCCTCTGGTCGTTGTTGATTTCCGCGTTCCCGTTCCCCGCAACTTCTTCTCTCGTCCCACTTTCTTTTTTTTTTTTAAGGGTTTGGATTGGATTTCGTCCGTCGGACTACTTGCCACTCTTCTACGCGCCACGGCGGTCGCTGGTGAGTGACAAGTTTCGATTTTTTTGTCATTTTTTCAAGAATTTAAGATGCTCTTTTTAGTCTGTGAGTTGGTCGTTAGTGGAATCTTCTGGCTATTTTGGGTCAAGCTGGGATCTTTCATCTTTCTTCCTGGGGGTATGCTTGGATTTTAGTTATGCTGATGAATTTGGACAATCTAGTGATGGAGTTTTGTGGATTTTAGAGATCTCGGTGGAGTTCTTCGATATGTTTTTCCACCAATTTTTTGGAAAAGGCCCGGCTTTTCGTTTGGAGGGTTTGATGGGTGAATTATAGGGCCAAAAGAAATTCTATTTAGAATATTGACTATTAAGTTTTCTTCCATTAGAATCATAGTTCAGTTGTCTTCTTTTTTGTATACGTGGTTTGTCATGGATGAAATGTTCTGATTTTTGTTGCTGTTGTCGTTGTTGTTGTTGTTGTTTTTAGTAATAACTCTGGACAGAATTTGCCGAGTTTGATGGTGGAAGTGTAAGGTCTTCTGAGCTTGATTATTCAATAATATGCGTTTTTTGGCTCGCAAATGGTACTTCCTTATGGTGGTTTGTCTGTTGGAGATGATATCTTTTTCTTTTTTCCTTTCAATAATTGTGCATACAAGTTGCTGTGATTTGATGGTGGAAGTGATTGGCGTTTTCTGAGGTTAATTCTAACCTATTCGATTGATATATTTGGATCTGATGGGTTTAAAGTTGGATCTCTAGTCATTAAGGTTTTGTGGGTTTAAAAATTGCACCTTAGTGCTCTAGTTTTTTGCTTTTATCTTGCTTTATGAGCTCTATTTTCTCGTCTTCTTAGTTGAACTTTTAGCTTTCTGAATCAGTGGGTCTGGATCTTGCTGGAATTTGGTTTGAGTTTCACTGGGTTGGAAGGATTAGATGAGAGAGTTCTGTAGTTTGAGGGTCCGGGCCAAATAATCTGTCTGGCGTAAGGATCTTTTGTGCTGATTACAAAAGGAAGCAGCAGTTTTTTTTTTAACCATTGGTTTTTCCAAGTATGCTGTCTCCTCCAATCCTTTTGAGTTCCGGTGACAAGATAACTTTTCTCAGATTGGAGCCTGTTGGTCAGGGTTCTTGGGTCGAATGACTTGGAACCGAATAGTTTCTGTATTCTGCGTAGTGTACTTCTTCTGTTGTGCAGACTCTGCATGTACATTGCTCGCCTTTTTTGGATTCATTCTTTTCCATTCTGAATGTCAGATATCAGTGTTTTTTATGATCGGTGGTGCTAGAGTTGAATATGCTCATTATCAAGCATGTTTATAGTTCATCTGATGCTCAGGTAAAAGTTGAATTAGGTTTCGCTGCTGCTTCTTATTCTTCAAGCAAACAACTGTGTTATCGGATATGTTTTACTTGCTCGTTCTACATGTGAAGTGTAATCCATGAGGTTGTATATGAGTAGCTAAATACTTCCTGTCTCTTTAACTGTTTTCTCTATTTTTAGCTGTTGGACTGAGTTCTGTTTCTTGGTAGTGACATGTTTTACAATGTGATCCCTATTTCATGTCTTTACTATGTTATGGCATGAAAATTGAGGACATATGGCTAAAGTTCTTCTTTTGTCGTCTCACCTGTTGAACTTCCATATGGTTATCTTTACTCTTCAGAACTTCCTGGTCTTTGAAGCTCACTAGGAGAAACCTTCTAGATAGGGGAATGAACCCTCTTTAGAACTTTCTAGGAACTTGTACACACACCTGCTTCCTAAGCGCTTCCTTCCTACAAAGTTTTTAACTGTCTGCTTTCCTGAACCCACATCTACCTACTAATATCTTAACATTCAAGGAGGAGTACACTAAATTACTTAGCTGCCTTTTGCTTGTTGAATTTAGAATTCTGTAGGTATTATAATACATTTTCTTATTTAGCATGATAAAATCCATTTTTTTGACAAAACTTGGATCATATTTTTGTGCAGGTACAGCAGGAACCTGGAGAGCAATAATGCTTGTCCATTATACAGCTTAGTTGGTTGTCTAGAATCTGCATTCAGCCGATGTGCCTAGTTTTTTATTGCTTATGACCATGGAAAGTATAGCTATCATTATTCTTCTTCAGACCCTTCTCTGGTTATTGCTGGGTAATGTATGTTATGGTACTCAAACTGATATTAAATGCCTGAGAACATTACAGCGATCATTGAATGACCCCAACAACATGCTGACATATTCGTGGAAATTTGATAACTTGACTGAGGGCTTCATGTGCAAATTTAATGGCGTAGATTGCTGGCATCCTGATGAAAGCAGGGTCCTTAATCTGCGTCTCTCCAACATGGGTCTGCAAGGGCAATTCCCCTCAGGTCTTGAGTATTGTACCAGTTTGACTGGACTGGATCTCTCAAACAACAATTTTTCTGGAACCATTCCACCTGACATCTCGAAAAAGCTGCCTTATGTAACTTCTCTTGATCTCTCCTTTAACAGTTTCTCTGGTGAAATTCCAGTGAGCCTGTCAAACTGTACCTACCTTAATGTCCTCAATCTTCAACACAACCGACTGACTGGCCAGATCCCTGGGCAAATTGGTGGTCTTGATCGATTGACGACATTCAATGTGGCTGACAATTTGTTGTCAGGACCAATTCCTTCATTTAAGAAGTCCTTCCAAGCTATATACTTTGCAAACAATCAAGGGCTTTGTGGGAAACCCTTGGAATATTGTAAGGGGCCTCCAAAGAAAAGCCATACTGCAGTCGTTGTGGGAGCAGCCATTGGTGGCGCACTATTTACCATCATAGTGGTGGGAGTTATTATATTCTATTGTTTGCGTAATGTGCCCATCAGGAAAAAGGAAAAGGATGCTGATGAAAACAAGTGGGTGAAGAGCATAAAGGGAGCCAAAGGCGTCAAGGCAAGTTGACTATATTTCATGTCCTCTTAATTTAAATCTGTAAGGACAGCTTAAGTACTATAGTCTTTTTGCCTTATTTAAGGTTCATATAGACTTACAATGAATTCTTGTATCCAGGTTTCTATGTTCGAGAAGTCCATTTCAAAGATGAAGTTGAATGATCTCATGAAAGCAACCAATGATTTTAGCAAAGAGAACATCATTGGTACAGGGAGAACGGGAACTATGTACAAGGCAATGCTTTCTGATGGCTCTTATCTTGCTGTCAAAAGGCTACAGGATTCCCAACATTCTGAATCACAGTTCATCTCAGAGATGGCAACATTAGGAAATGTAAGGCATCGCAACTTGGTTCCTCTTCTGGGCTTCTGTGTTGCTAAGAAGGAGAGGTTGTTAGTATACAAACACATGCCCAGGGGGACCCTTTATGATCAATTACATCAGGTGGATGACAAGGAGAAAGTACTGGAATGGCCACTGAGGCTAAAAATCAGTATCGGGGCAGCAAAAGGGCTAGCATGGCTTCACCATAGTTGCAACCCTCGCATCCTTCATCGTAACATAAGCTCCAAATGCATCCTTCTGGATGAAGATTATGAACCTAAGATATCTGACTTTGGACTTGCAAGGCTTATGAATCCAATTGATACACATCTTAGCACTTTCATCAATGGTGAGTTTGGTGACTTGGGTTATGTGGCCCCTGAATATACACGCACTCTGGTGGCAACTCCAAAGGGTGATGTTTACAGCTTTGGAACAGTTCTACTTGAGCTGGTTACTGGGGAAAGACCAACTCAGGTGTCTAAAGCTCCAGAAAGCTTCAAAGGCAACTTGGTGGAGTGGATTACTTATCTTTCAAATGGTTCTCTTCTTCAGGATGCCATTGATAAGTCCTTAATAGGAAAGGATAATGACAGGGAGCTCCTCCAGGTTTTGAAGGTTGCATGTTCTTGTGTTCTGTCAGCTCCTAAGGAGAGGCCAACTATGTTTGAAGTATACCAGCTTCTAAGAGCTATCGGGGAAAGATATCACTTTACTACTGATGATGAAATAATGCTGCAACCTCAAAGTCTTGATGCTGATTACCTGGATGAACTTATTGTGGCACAGTGAGACAGTTGGCTGAATCCAGAAGAAAAGCAAATTATCACTAGTTTTATGAATTCTTGTGCTACAACCCCCTTTTGCAATTCATGAGATGCAGTTTTACCTGCCTCTCACATACATAGCACATGCTCAAGTCTTGTAATTGTTTGCTGAAAGGAGCAAAGCAACTTATATCTATTTATCATAGACAGAGGTATCTATATGTATTGCCTGCTGGCTGTCTTTTGTATGGCAGGTATATATAGATCTCTATGCTGCATATTTTAGATGAAGTTTTAGTTTCTAAAATAATATATAAACTATCAATTAGACAGTGATTCTAGTACTTGCCTTTTCGTGGTGAATAATAACCTTGTGTATATGTTGCTCTTATAATTTGAAAATATTAATTGCTATATTCTTCCATCCTCTTTATCATATTTGTTGCATCATTGCCTACTATGTAATTTGACACCCTAAAGAATAATTGTACATTGCTGAGGAAACATTGAAATGAACCACTACTTCTGTTTGTCCATAAAACTATATGCACGTGGAAGTGAAAATGCAATGCAAAGAGAATGGCATGCTAATTGCCTTAGTAATATTAGCTTTTGTGGGAACCAACCCTCCCCCTCCCCCCCCCCCCCCCTCAATTTCCTGGGCTGCCATTTGTTTTGGTGCTTTTATTGGCTTCAAGATCTCTACGTGCTCTTGTTCCTTTCATAAAGTTGTACATTTTCCTACTGGTGCATTTCCTGAGTTGTCATTTCTCTTCCTAATGGTACATTTCCTGTGTTGCCATTTCTCTTAATGCTCTTTTTCGTTGACTGAAAAGGTTCCTTTCCTAGTGGTACATTTCTATGGTGCTGCTTCTCCCTGTGCTTGCAATTCATTCCTTGTTGTGTAAGTGATCACTGATAGATTTTACTTGTATGCATATTTAAAGGTTTATGCCATTTTCCTGCCAAAGACATCATATCACCTTCAGGTCTATCTTCCAATTTCACCAAGAAGCATAATTAATAAAAGCATGTTTGTTCTATTAAAACGAGCTCCACTTGCTACTGAGGTACAGGTTGATTTTGTATTCAAATTGGAAATGTTTGGTTTTAAATCTCTAGTTTTTTCTTCTCCATCTGTGTAAAGGAAGTTGACAGTTGAAATTTTACATGAAATGTTTTGCATGGAATATTGCAGACCTGAAGTGAAATTTTACTTCTTAAGAATCATAACCATAGCAAAGATGGGAAGTCCCACCTCCTGCGCCATTCCTTGTTTTATGTTATTCTTTCATGGGTCCACGTCGGTTCAATTTAGTTCTTCTTTGGTATTTGTCTGAAACTTTTCTCCAATTGCTTTCCACCTCCTCTATTAGAACATGTCTCACAAGGAATTGTAAGTGGTTCGATAACCAACTTTAAAATTACTGACACATAAATGAATGACCCTTAAAGCAGGAACAAGATAGTGCTCTTAAACTTTAAGGGTTTGAAGCACTGTTGTTTATTTGACTTGTTCCAATTACATAACTAGTTGCCTGTTATTTCCTTCCTTTTGAGTGAATATGAAAAGCTTGTTTTAGACTTGGCTAAAATAATCCCAAATAGTGATTTTAAACTGTGGAAGCACTGTTTTTCATTTGGCTTGTTACAGCAACTTTACTAGTTGCTTTTTCTGTCTTCTCTTTTGGATGAATATTTCATATCTCATTGAAATTTGGCTAAATTAACCTCTTATGTAACCCACTCACATGTTACTATTTAGAAATGGCTATTTATCGCCTTGTTGCTGATTTTATTCATCCAGATGATTGCTTATCACTGTACTCAGATAGATTATGTTTGGTGTTTGGCTGCTGGAAGTTTCTCTAATCTTTTAACATCAGTTTTGATTTCTATGTAGATAAAGAACAATTGACACTTTGATTGCAGTACTTTCCACTTTCTTTGGTAACATTTAACTTTGAAATTGCCTGACATGATCTAATCTGTCACAGTTAGAGCTTGATATCCAGCAGTAAAATGTGGGGAACTTTGCAGATGCTATTTGAAATATTAATATATTATAAAATGAGATTTACTCTGTTGTGCATCTTGGGATCTGCAGTCAGGGTGTAGACAAAGCACTCTTATGGCATAGTTAGTTTTGTTCCAAATTTTTTTTAAAAAAAAATTATCTGTTTCTCTTTTTCCCCTTCTTTTAGTAGTCCATATGAAAACTGGTTTCCAGTGTCTCAAAGGAAAATGCTAAAACAAGTTTGGGTGGATTTGTTCTCCCTTCGTTCCAGAAATGAAGTGCTAGAATGATGCCAACTCCAGCAAATCACTACAATGACCAACTCAAACAAATAACTACAAGAGTTATGCACCTTAGCAACCAAAGGCTGAAATCTTTGAAAATATTTTAAAAAAAAAAAGAACTCAAAATCTAAAAGAAGCAGTAAAGCATTCTTTTTTTTTTTTTTTTTTGTTCATCTGGTTGTATAGATCTGGTAGTGGCTATTACATGATCCAGCAGTATATATTACAAAAAAAGATAAATCATTTTTTTATAGGAAATATACAACCTGAATCCTGCACGTTGACTACTTAATCATGAAGCAGGGCATCATCCCATCCGATGGTAATGTGCAAGTCATCATCCTCAAATTGTAGTGGGCCGTTGAGCTTAAATTATCTTTTTTTTTTTTTTTTTTAACGGGGGTACATGGCTTAAATTACCTATTGGTAAATTCGTTTGCCTCTGATGGGTGAGAGAGAGAGAGAGAGAGAGAGGAACGGTCATGAACTAAAAATAGGAGATTTATACAAACAATAACGAAAAAAAGGAACAAAAAATTATAAAAATATCTCTTCAATTTTAGTCTAATTTTATTTATATCTATGTACTTTAAAAAGTGTCAAATTAGTTCTTCTAGTTATCAATATATTCTAATATGGTTCAGTCGTCTATCTTCATTAACAAAATTTTATAAAATGATGAAAATATTCTTATTTTTATCTCTTCCCTCCTTCCTCTTTCTTCCTCTCTGATTGATCCTCTCCTCTATCTCTGGAATCTTCTTTCTCCCTCCTCCTCTCCTTCCTCTTCACTCATTTCTCCTTCTCCACGGTGGCTTCCTCCATCTTCCTCATCTTCTTTCTCTCCATCCTCTTCTCCTTCTTGTTCTCCTCCTTCGATCCATTTCTTGCAGCCGACAATTCCTCTCCCTTTCTCTTTTTATCCACTTTTTTGCTCATCCTCTTCCTTCTCATTATCCTCTTCTTCCTCCAAACTCACCTATGACCCCACCGTTCTATAACGACCCCCTTCACATCCATCTTTTTTCACCAGCAACCCATTCTTCCTCCTCTTTCTCCTCACCCATATCTCCTCCTCCATGACGGTTTCTTCCACCTCCATTCATTCCTCTACCATATTTTCTTCCTCTCATCATCCTCCTCCTTTTCATCCTCTTCCTCTAAGCCGTCTATAAACCACTCTCTTCACAGTGGCTCCTCTACGTCCGTTTCTTTTCGCTGGTAACCCATCTTCTTGCTCTCCATTCTCTCCATTCTATTTTCCTCCTTGCCCTCATTCTCCTCTTCTAACCCATTCGCCTCTTTTTTTCTCTCCTTTCTCCTTATCTATTTTTTCTTTTCATCCTCTTTCTCCTCCAAATCCATTCATAATCAACAGATATTTTCATCAATTAAGAGGAAAAGCTAATACAGTTTGTTGATAAAATGAACGGTTGGATTGTATTGGAACATATGGATAATTAAAAATCCCTTGTCTGATTGGAGGACAATGAAAAGAAAGTATGCCTTGCCTTTTTCCTTTTTTTCTTTATTAAAAAAAAAATCTACTGCAAAGGCTCCCCCAGGATTGCTACAGGTCAACATCGTCCCACCGATCAATGTCATCACGGATGAGGCCAATCCTTATCAGCGTAATTTGGTTCCACGCGTTTGAGCTACAATTGTATATGACATACGTAACCTCCTCCTCCTCCTCCTCCTCCTCTTTCTTCTTCTTCTTGTAGAACACATACTCTTGATCTTTGAAAGCTATTATAACAAGTATTGCGGCCAACTCTCCATCGCTTATCATCGAAAACGAACATCCTTTTAAAAGACAAAACTGTGAGACTTTAAATGATCAAGATCCATTGAAGCCTAAAGACCCACTGAAGTCATGAGTCAAAGCAGACAATACCTCATGTTTACGGAAGCGAAGATATAAACCAACTATCTGAGCCATTCGACCCTTTGATCCATGACTACAACAGCAAAATAATAGCCAATCCCCACCAATAATTATTAAATAATAATTTTTTTTCATCAATACTTGCTTGTTCATACGAGTAATTGATACACATACAAGCGTATCGGTATATCAATAATTTTTTGTTATTATAATCATGATTTCTCATAAACTAAGGTTAAAAATTTGGTTAGATTGCCCTTGGTGTTCTATGACATGAAAGCAGTAATCTAATCGAAGACTCTGGATGCAATTGAAGTGGCAAGAAAAAAAAAGTGGTATTTAGGAGAACGTGCTGCTGCACCAATATGATTACTAACTTGGTGTCCAACAAACATGTATGGATAGGAATTGGGATACTGTTTACTACTTAAAAATGATAGTAAAAGCTAAAATGTTATATTTTCATTGAAGAAAAAGTTTTAAAACTGCATAAGGGATTAATGGCACCTCCTTGTTTCCTCCTTGTTTCTCATTAAATTATTCAAATCAAACACTTATAGCAAGCGTGCACGTACAAGATATCAAGATGTTATGTATACAAACTAATGGTGTACTCAGTGTCCAATTTCCCTTCTTTTCCCTTACTTTTAAGAAAAGGAGGAACCAATGTTCTACCAACCCAATTAATGATTTAATTCTTCTTTGATTTCTAACCTTATTATATTCTTTGTTTAGATATGGAAGTATCTTGAAGGATAACTCTAGAGTTGTATTAATTTAAAACATATAGAAGAAAATATTAATTGGCTTATGGGTTTCATGATAAGTCTCGTGTTATAATTTTACTAATGAGAATTTACATATCAATTTTCATCAACCTAATGGCAGATTGTAAGACAACCAAACTTTTTTAGCTAAGGCCTTGATCTGGTCCTACCATTTTCTCAATTTTCTCAAATGAAAAAAGAAAAATCTGGCCGATCTTGTACATATCCATATAAATTTGATTGGTTATGTACTTTACTCTCTTTGTTCTCATTGCCGATCCTAATTGTATTATGAGGAAAAGAAATGCTTTAATTACTAGAAACATTTCGAGGTTCCATATTTATAATATCTTAAATTGTTGGATATAGTCTCAAATTTTAAATCAAAAGGAGGCTAATTTATTTCAAAGAATTTATAGCTCATCTTATTAAAACAAATGCAAATCTTTTTTACTCAATCTATAAAAATAGTCTTGCTCGGTCCCTTCTAGTGAAAAAACTTTCAAGGTGGACTTTATTAAAACTGTAGCTAATTTTTGAGTGGTCTGAAATGATTGCCACTACATATGCTTGATATATTCCTCTTTATGTTTTCTTTTCTAAACATCATAAATTTGAAAACCACTAGTACCAATCAATAATTGGTACCAATTTGAATTATGGGCCCCAAGCATTCTTATACTTCAATGAAGTGTTACTCATTTTGTTAAATTTTGCAACCAAATAAGAAAATCATAGTTGAAGTAGAATATCTGACAAAGGAAGCTATATTAATCATCCAAAATCTTACAATTGCATAATTTTTGGAAGGCACATGCTGACAGCATACAACACAGTCTCACCTTTTTGTGGAAGCCAGCACAAAGGGAGAGAGGAAAAAATATATTAGGTTTGGCACCTTATAATAATGTGAGCCTATATGCCAATGGTGTACAATAAAGCCTCACCTTTTTGTTGAAGCCAGTAAAAAGGAGAGAAGAAAAACATATATTAGGTTGGGCTGCTTATAACAAGATAAGCTTACATAATTTTTTGATATATCTGGATCAAACACTTATGATGCGGCAAGTTTTGATATCGTCAATAAGACCCTTAAGTTTGGTGCACTCATCTGGCTTATGAGATTACACATTCATTTAATTGATACACATATATGGATATTTGATTAGGTCAAACATAAATGTAGGCTTTGCTCTTTTCCTTTTGTCTTCAAGTAAGCATCTAACATGTTCACATACCCTCTTTTTATTATGATGATTAGTTTTTTTTTATTTTTTAAATTATAATTCATGCATTTGAGCTATATAAAAATCTAAATATCATGGAGTGATTACTCAGATCTCATCACCTCTTGCCACTTGGATAAGGATGGAGGTTCGATTGCATTAGAGTCGGCCCTGAGGTTAAGATAAATATATGATAAACATGTATAAATTAGCCTTCTTAATCTAGAAATATATATATATATAAATAATTAAAATATGTTTTATAAATCGATAGGTGCTTGCTTTTGAAAATTAAATAAAACATTCATCCATTTTAACAATAAAATGTCCAATGAAATAGGATGATGAATCTGCCATCCTATTACCTTATAAATATATCTTTTTTATTTACAACATGCATCTTTTTCGTTACTTATGGCATTAGATGTGCTAGGTAGAAGAGAGTTGCAAAAAAAAAAAAAAATTATTTTATTTTTTCTTGAAAAAAAAATTATATTTATTATTATTATTATTTTTAGAATGATTCATGTTCAATTTTATCAGAACATTATATTACCACCTTAAATAATCATGAGGACAATGATAAATTACCCCAGCAAAAGAAAATCCAAACTAAACTTTTTTGCACCAAAAAGAAAAAGATTAAAAAAAAAAAAAAAAAAAAGGGGTTTCTCGTCCTTTCATATTTTTTTTTGAAATTTCCAACACATATTCCGCACCCGTATAAAAACTTCTATGCGCGGGTTTCCTGTTTCCAGACTCCTTTTCCCATTTCGAACGTTAGTTAATAGCTACCGACCATTTTTAAACGTTTAACGTGCTGGCTTCCACCGCGCCCCTCCCGCCTTGCTTCCCATCACCATAAATAAATAGGAAGCAAACTAAACCAAACGTGACTACCGGACTCTTCTCCTCTCCACGCCCTTCGGAAAAGGAGGGTGGAATCCTTCGCCTCCATTCCCTCCCCTTTTTCCTCGCCTCCTTTTCTTCCTTCCCCTCTCTCTCTCCCTTCTTTTTCCCAAATCCCACGGGCCTCGATCCTTCTCCAAGCCCATCCCTGTTCCCCGTCTCCATCCCTGCCCTCTTTCCCCTGGTTTCTGATCGGAATCGGGGTTCCTGGGGCTCCATTTCGAGATCCCAATCTCCCATCCCAACCCCGATTTCCTTCAGAACCCGGCATCTAATCTCGAATCCCTCCCGATGTCCTTGCATGAGGCAAAAAAAAAAGGCTTCCAATTCCATCAGTAAGGATTTGGTCCTTGTATCGAGATGGATGATTTCGTACACTAAATATTGACAAATTGGATAGAGTTTTGAAGTTAGGGTTTGATTTGAGATTCTAGATTTTGATCACGAGGAGATGGAAAAGGCGGCGCAGCAGAAGCGGGGGATCTTGCGGCAGTTCTCAACCGGGTCTTTGAGGAAGAGTGGGAGGTTAAGCTTCCGTCGGAACCTGTCGTTTGATCCGCGCCTCAGCAATGTGATCCGGTTCACCTTCGGGCGGCAGTCATCGCTCGACCCCAACTGCCGGAGCCGGAGCCAAGTCAGGGAGGAGCTCACGGTGCCGGAGAATCTCGACTCCACGATGCAGCTGCTGTTCATGGCCAGCCAGGGAGATGTGAGGGGGGTCGACGAGCTCCTGAAGGATGGTGTTGATGTGAACAGCATCGATCTGGATGGAAGGACGGCGCTTCATATAGCTGCCTGCGAGGGTCATGTCGACGTTGTCAAGTTGTTGCTGAGCTGGAGGGCCAACATCGATGCCAGGGATCGATGGGGGAGCACGGTGATGATTTCTTCTTTTCATATCTTGAGTTCCTATCTGTTTTAATGCAGTTTGGTCATGTCTTGATGGTAAAAATTTGATCTTTCAGATAGCAAGTTCTAAGCTGCAACAAAATTTAACTTAACCAATATTCAAATTGACTCTGTCATATATATATATATATATATATATATATATATATATATATCGTAATGCCTTGTTTATTGTATGGCAGGCTGCTGCTGATGCAAAGTTCTATGGCAATGTTGAGGTCTACAATATTTTGAAAGCAAGAGGAGCCAAAGTTCCAGTATTACTCGATTCCTTTTGGAGTGCTCTTCTTTCTTGAGTAGGGTCAATTTTCTTAGTCTTAATTCTTCTTCATTTGCTATTCATCATTCCTCTTCAGAAAACTAGGAGGACTCCTATGACTGTTTCGAATCCCAGAGAAGTTCCGGAATATGAACTGAACCCAGGAGAGCTTCAATTTCGCCGAGGTGAAGAAGTCCTAAAGGCACGTTCCTCTGTTTTTTATGTTTGAATATTATGTTAAAATTATGCAGCAGTCATATTCCATCTTGATGTTTTTAAGGTAAGTACAATATAAGTATCAAAAGAACCAAACTTTAGCTGTGTTGGTAGCATATAATGGAGAACATGGATCTCCGTAGAATGATGGACAATCAGGATTCGTATAACCAATCACGAATACATGGAATACATTTTGCATGCAATGGCTTTGGCTTATGTTTATTGCATGTACTAAGCCATGTCAATCTTTATAAGTTCTTCAGTTGTAGGTAAAGACTGCAAGGTCTATTATACAAAAGAAAGTGAGAAGCTGCAGATACTCTCTCTCATGTCAGGACGGCTTTGAAATAACAGCTTGCAGCATAGCTGACACCATCTTAACAAAACATTTTATGATTCAGACATCTTTAGTTTGTTTTTTTTTTTTTGAGGGAACAAACATCTTTTGCAAGCAATAATGAGTTACTATGTCTATTCTTAGTGACATCTATGACTTTTTTATTAATTTATTTTATACTCATATATTTTATACTTCTTACCATGGAGCCAATATATAGTAATGTGGGAGCTCTTAAAATTGGAAGAATTAGTGTCATCCTAGAATTGTTGCAAGCTTATAAAATATCTTAAGAAAATCATATTGATGCTACCCTCTTGGTTTCTTCTCAACACCATAATGGATTTTTTACATACTAAGTTGGACTATGACCTTCCTGAGTATCAACTTGCAGAAGTTCATCATAGAAAAAAAAAAAAAAAATCCATCAGGTGGTGAAAATCCTAGCTCGCCCATAATATCCAAAATTTTCTTGGTCCTACTTCATACCAGCTGATCCTGTCCTGCAATATAAGCTGCATTATTTTCTTCCATACTTTCCCATATAACTTTATGCAGCAATTATTGAGAACATTTTCCTTCAAATAAATGTCTTTTTTATTTTTTATTTTTCAACTTATACAGGGGACATACCAAGTTGCTAAATGGAATGGGACCAAGGTTTCTGTGAAGATACTTGACAGAGATAGCTATGCAGATCCAAATTGCGTGTACTTACTAACCTTGTTATTTTCCATGGTCTAAATGTAATCCTTTGCTGCGTGAAACTGTAGGTGGCTGATTCCTAGATATTACTTCTAGTTGGAAATAGTGATGTTGGATGTCAACCTCGTCCTTTTTGGCTTGAAGCTGTCATGTTGCAGGATTCCATAGTGACTGTTTAAATGTGCGTGAAGGATTTAGGTTGATGCATGACAGCTTTAAAAGTCATAATAGCTTCATTTTAGTATGCACCACCCACATAGTGTCTGGATAATGCAAGCAGAATTTCCTTTATGGTGTTCATGCTACACAATCTGCCCTTTACAGACCTAAAATTAGCTCTAGTTTCTGTAATCATTTTCACTCTGAAGCTTTTACATTTTCAGAACGCCCATTTTGTGCAGGAATGCTTTCAAAGATGAGTTGACTCTACTGGAAAAGGTGAGGCATCCTAATGTAGTTCAGTTTGTGGGAGCTGTTACCCAAAATATACCCATGATGATTGTCTCAGAGTACCATCCGAGAGTATGTTTCAATTTTTCTCCTTCCAAATTGTAATATGGAACTCAGCAATGTATTTATTCCTTAAGGCTCTTGGTCATTATGACTTTGTTTTGGACTATCCAAAGTCTAATATTGTTGTATCCTGCATATAGTTCTGAATGCTGAACTTTTTATGATGTGAATGAGCTGTTGTTCTGTTTCACACCTTAAGCTTTTCAACACTCAGAATTAATGTTATTGAACTATCTGTTTTTCTTAAATGTTATTTGTTAAGATAGTTTTTATTAAGAATATGAAATTATGACACTGTAAATTTTGCTGCTGTCTGAACTCAGGGTGATCTGAGAAGCTATCTTCAAAAGAAAGGACGTTTGCAGCCTCATAAAGTTGTCAGATTTGCCCTTGATATTGCCAGGCATGTCATTGTATACTTTTAAATTACTGTACTGAAAACTAAGTTGATGCTAAGCTGCCAGGATCTTTTTCTGTGTATGGTTGGTTTCCGTTTAAAAAATTTTGCTTCGATTCTATTCATCTATTGGACAAGAATTAATGTTGAGAAAAGTTCTTTGCTTTTCTACAACACTGATTCCCTCTTACACCATTAAACTTCAAGTTTTGCTCAACATATGAAGTATAAATTCCATATGATTGATACTTCACCAAATTGAGTTGGCTGTCCTGGTTGGGATGTGGGTACATGACAATGTTAAAATCACTTAACTTGAGCTACCAATGATTCCAATCATTTCTATGCCACTATATGCCTGTTGCATTCACATTTTGGTATTTCATTCACATTGGAAGTTCAAGGTACAAGCTCTGGTGTATGGGCACATCATATTTAGTGTAGCAATCACCTCAAGCGAGATGATGAGGAAGGATGGCTGACACCTTGTCAGAGAAAGAACCTGTCTTATTGTTGTGAGAAAGAGGCAAGGGTTAAATGAGGCATCCCCTGTAACAAATGAACCATTACTTGATGGTGTTGAACAAAATTATGATAATCGTCTAGGGCTAGGGTATCAAAATCTCCTAAGAAATTGTAGTAAGGCTTGACAGTTATGGCTAGCATCAATCGTTAGTACTACAACCTGTATATCTAAATATATATACATGCCTCTACTTTCAAATTTTCAATAATTTGAGGATCCTTCTAAAATATTGTTTGTTCTTTTGTATTCAGGGGCATGAATTATCTTCATCAGTGCAAACCAGATCCAATAATTCATTGTGATTTAAAGCCAAAGTAAGATGACCAGATGAATAGCTCATCCTAATATAAAAATTGAAGCTTATTTATACTCAATGGATTATGGATTGTACTTTACTATTTGAAATTTTGGTAAGGTGCCAGAAATATCTTGCTGGATAGTGGGGGCCAATTGAAGGTGGCAGGCTTTGGTTTGATCAAGCTATCAAAAATTTGCCCTGATAAAGCAAAATTGGCTCATCCAACAGAAATTGACATTTCAAGTAAGTCCCATCATTTGTGATCCAAAATTACCAAATTGTATATTAAACTATAATTTTTTTTTCAAAAGTACAAATTATTTGTTATGTAATATTAAACTAATAATGATGACTAGAAGAGTAGTCTCTGTAAATTGCCAACCTATGTTTCTCTAAGGTACTAATTGTTTCAAAAATCCCATCTAACATCATCTCTCAGGCTTCTCCTGTTACAATGTGCAGCAACCAACTTTTTCTTTTTACCTGTCCCATGACTCTTAAACATTGTATCCAAAATAACCCCCAAAACATTGAAATTGATATGGAAATACATTCCATCCTGTGATTAATGGAGTCCAAAATCCTAGATCATCTAGAACTGTCTACCTTAGTATACATGTTTATGAGGTTACTATTAGGTTAGAATTCTTAACTATACTCAAGGTTTTTCAGATTTTCATTTTGTTTTCATTAGCTCAGTGAAACTCAATTAGTGAGGGTCATTCTTTTTGGAATGGCACCCCACCTGTCTTTGCACATCTCAATTTTTAATAGTAACCTCCCTATCATATCGTCTTCTCACTAAATAAATGTGCATTTTATCCTGATGGTATTATAGACATGGTTTGAATTATCTACTAAAGCTTATAGTGTAATTTGATTGTATTATACTACATACTTTGACTCTCAATTCAGTATTGATCATTCTTTCTTCATTCTAGATTTATACATGGCACCGGAGGTCTACAAAGATGAAATATTTGACAGAAGTGTGGATGTGTACTCTTTTGGTCTCATTGTTTATGAGGTTTGTCAGAATTTTTCTGGTTTCAGTTAATATTCCAGCATTTCCCTCCTTGCAGCAGCATCCATGCATATAGCTTTCTTCATTAAAGTGAGTATATACCTTATGATATATGTATCAGTAATGTGAAAACTTAATATTAAACAGAAACAAGTCAATTAAGTTATGTACGAGAATCAGTACCTGAATTAAACTTCCTTTCCTGCATAATAAATTGTGTTGCTGGCTGTGATTGACATATAATCAGTCCTTTTTGGTCTCTTTTGAAAAGCTAACTGGATTTTTTTTCAAGTCAGAATGATTGTGAAGAGTTTCTAAATTTTTCCACCAAATCATTTGCTTTTGTCACATTAGACCATACTCTGTGGGCATCACAAAAAGAAGAGAAATAACTTAAAGATGAAATCTGAAGTCAGATTAAATAGACTGCATGCGTTCCCTATTGCTTCTTACCTTTTTGGCTCTTTCCCCTTACTCTCTCTTTAAGCTGAAGGTCTGGTCAAGAATTATTCCCCTTTAGTAACTTGAATATCTATAGCATTTTTCTCTACAAGGCAAATTGTGATCCCTTCATAAACAACAGGAAATGTGGATATGAACATAGTATTCTAATGTCTATCACCAACAAGATTTTGTTGTTTCTCTCTACCTAAATCTTTGTCATCTGAACCGAGGCTTCTTCCTAGTGTATATTTGTTTCCACCACTTCTTTCTTCCTTTTACCTCCATTTAGATTCTCTTTCAGTCTCTATTGATCCACATGAAAATATTTCCTTGGCCTGAGAGAGACGGATGATGACTCTCATTTCTTGCATGTCATCTAACTTCTACACATCAATGCTCTTTGAAATGTTCTTCTTGCTGCAAAAAATTTGGTTTCTTAGTCTGTTTTTCAGGGGCTTGCACAATTTCTGATGCTAGTGTGTGAAAAAGAACTCCACAGTATAATTCATATTCTCAACCATCAAACAGTAAAATCATGGTTTTCACCTTCATATTCTTTAGAGTAGCATGTTTCTTTGGATCGATTACCTTTATATTCTTTTGAGTTGCCTCCTCCTTTGCATTGATCAAGCAAGCAACTCACCTATTTGGGTATGTATAAAGCTTGTTAGTAACTTTGATAAGCTAGCATGAATTGTTTCATATCCTTGATGTAAAGATGGATTGCAATACAATTTTAGAGTTATCTCTCTTGCTTTCTAAGCTGCTCATTAGATATAGGGTTCTCATGTTTGCTATCAGAATCTTTTCCTGCAGGGCTGTTATTGGGCTAAATATGATCATCTATGATGATGATGAAAAACAAAAAGCATATTCGTGTCACTTGGATGCCATCAGTTATAAACAAGGACATTGTTGTTTCTACAAGATACTGCACTTGTATGATTTGAATGATGTTTAATAAATTTATGTTTGAAATAGGTGCTAGTTTACGTTTTTTTATTGTTTAGCTGTTGCTTGAAGTTCATAATCATGCTTTTGGGCCATTTTCTTTTACATATTGGATTTGATTACTAGGATAATGCCGACCTTCTTTTCCGACTGATATAGTCCTATTCATAGTTTATGAATGAAGTTAATTCATGTAAAACAGCTCAGCAAGTTATTCGTTGCTTTAATGTATAGCACTACAGCTTAAGCAAATATCATAGGGAGTGAGAAATCTCGTTTCCCATGTTTTCTCGGAATGGTGCTTAGGATGAATTGATGAATTGGGGTACTAAATTAAATTTAAACATTAACCTTTATCTAGAATTATTCAAGTGAATAAAGATTTCCTTAGACCTTGTTTTGGTAAATTTTCTTATGGCCTTGAAATTATGTTTTCTATGATATGTCCATCATAGTAAAGCTCCAAGGAATGCTCTAACATTAGCACATATTGCAAAAGCCAGATGTATTGCATGGGTCCATTTTGATCTCCTGACAATGCTTTCTTTGAAGCTTATCATGTTGGAGTTGGATGTGAATAAATTAAGATTTTCTACAAGTAAATGAGATAGAATGTAGTGGTTGGATTTGTGATTAGTATGGATATCTTCAGGAAAGGAATTGGCTTGATCAGTGCCCTTTGTATAGAGAATAGAAGGAAAACTTGTTCTTCTTGTTACATTTACATTCTTCATGTTTAAGAAAGACCTATTAGTAATTGTCTCGCATCATGTTTAAGAGAGCATAGGAAGTATTTACAGTATACTTGTTATCCATCATATATATTTTGCAGATTATCTTAAAATTGTCTCTTATGAAGCAGAATATAAGCTTTTTTTAATCTACTCTTATGTTTGTTTTGCATTTTCAATTGGTTTCAGATGATTGAAGGAGCACCGCCTTCCACCCGAAGGCCCCGGAGGAGGCGGCTAAAATACTTTGTTTAGAAGGAAAGAGACCATCATTAAGAACAAAGCAAAAATTATCCTTCAGATTTTAAGGAGTAAGTTTGTAAATTTTATGAGTCTTAACTTAAAGTTGTTAATTTTTCTTCATGCACGGAACAAAATTTTTTTTTTTGGCAAAAAGAATTACCATGTGGGAAACAATTTTAACATTAGTTATTATGCAATATCATAGAGGTTTATTTCAATTGCTGTATATTGCATTTACTTACATTAATTTATCATTTATTGGATCTTAAGGTTGTCATCTCTTGAACTAAGAATACTCAATCTTGCAATATAATTGGACCTCCTATCTTATCATTTATGCATGCTTGACCAATACATTCTCCAGCTACACAAATAGGAATCCATTATTAGCTGAGTCTTACACATGTGAGCTAAGTCTTAGGCTTTCCCAGACCACTTAACAACTTCATCTGGTAGGCAGTCTTTTCTACTTGACCATCTCTTATCCAGAGTCTCTAGACATTATGCATGCAATGGATGTGGCAAGGCAATTTGTCTTGTTCTGCACTTTCTGGAAACTTCCTGCTTTGGAACATATGTTGGTTCAGGCCTTGGTCAACTCTGAGCATAAACAAATAGATTCAGACAAATTACAGCATAATAACATGCTTACGTATGTACTTTCCTTATGATTGAAACAATGTACTAACTGGTGGCATATGCATAGCATATGTGGCATTTATAGACCAATAATTATTATTAGGGTTTTCCTATCTTTCTCTCTGCATTATCCTAGTTATCTTAGAACTAGGCTGTTCCTCAGTTCAGCTTTAGTGGCCGGCCTTGTCTAGAGTTGTAGACAGCACAGGGCGCTACCTGCTCGGTTGAGCTTCACCACCCTACACATATCCAATACAGGATAATTAGAAATAATTAGAAAGCAACTTGACATATAGGCTTCCATCTTTCTTATTTCTTTTCTTTGGCCTGTGGGTGTTGCTGAAGCTCGCTACACAGAAAAGCTCCTTATTGATACACAAGAGGTAGTCCATTTATGAACTCATAACATGCCTTTATGCCTTGGAATGTTCAACAGATGCTTCTGACAATGTTGTATCATGCTTACTTTCACAGGTGCAAATTTGGTTTTCCATTGTTATTGCATTTACTTGGATTTATTTTTTTCTTCTTGCTACAATTGCATTTGCTATGTAACCAAGGCGAGCTTCATCAAGCTGTGATTTGATCCATCTAAACTTGAAACTAATTTTGAGCTTGAAATCCAAGATCAAGCTTGACTTGTTTATCATTTGATAGCAGGAGCCTAGTAATGTGCAAAACTGAACATAATCCTGTTTTGATTGGCCTTGGCAACTATGAAGCCAAAATTGGTCTAGCTTGTATAAATCTTGAATTATATGCCTGATCATTTATTCTGACTACAAATAGGTAGGCAGGTGGAATTTGACTTTCTCATCCTAAGAACCCAAAAATCAGCCATTGAATCTATTTCAGTGGTTGATTATATGTTCTTATATGCATGTTATGTTATATGCCCAGTCAGCACTTATCGATCCATGCCTTATTGAGCCAACCTTTTCTCTGTATTGGCTTGAAATTAATTTCAACCATGAGAACCAACCAGGTTCAAGATCAGCCTCATTAACTTCCAACCAAGCTTGATTAATCTTATATTTCAGTTGATCTCAACCCATTCTCAAGAAGCTCTGATTAATTGAAAGCCCTGAGTACATGATAGCATCTGAATGAGTGCACTATGTCTGCCTGTCTTCTTTTCCCAAGACAAAACTGGGTAGCAAAATATAACTGTTGGCATGGAATGATGAATTACAAATTGGGTTTTAAAGTGCCATGGAATTCTTTGCAATTACAATTGCAGGATATCTCTGTTAGCCACATGTTCATGTTTGTTATTAGTTATAATACTTTTGATGGTTGACCACAATGATTTGGGATCTGAACCAAGTATAAAGGTAGTTTAGGTATGACAATGTTCCAGAATGTATTGGTTAGATGAGTTTATCTCGCAACAAAAAAAATATGAACTATTATGTCCCAAAAAAAGTTTTTTTAAAAAAAGAAGCTCAACAATCTTTGGTCCATCAACTCAGTCCATCCTTTTTTTTTTCCATTACAATTCAGACTGTTCTATTTTGCAATTTACACCACATCTATGTGCATACCCTCAGGAAAATAAATGAATATTTTTTTTGAATATGTTGCACATCACTTTTTTATGTTGTAACATATTACTTTGGATATCTATTCAGAGAGTGTACTTATATATCCTTCTATTTAATATATGGTTGGAATACATATGCATCAATTTTTTGGTGTCTATAGTTTGATATGTATCTTAAAGAAAAGAAGGAAAAAGAAGGCTGAATATTTTTCACTTTCATCATATACATATTTTCCCTTCATTTTCACAAACTGATTTGTTGTTTAGACTTATGATACAAATACATGTGCCACCATCGACATTCATTTTTTTCTTACAGTATGTTGAAAATGCCTACATGAAATACTCCATGTGCAGGTTGATTGAAGAATGCTGGGATTCTAATACTGCAGTGAGGCCCACATTTTTTGAGATAATTGTTCGATTGGACAAAACATATGCCACTTGTGCAAACAGGGATGGTGGAAAGACACATTTAAGCTTCCTTGGTATGCACATATTTACCCTATTATCCACGAGCAACTTTGTGAGTGTCAAGTCATTAGCATTCTTTCATGTGTGAAATGAAAGGCATTCTTAAGATAGAATATTTATCTGCAGCCAATGAGATTTATTTTGATTCATTTTAAGAATCCGATCATGATTAGATTTTCTGTGAACAAGCATCGACATGGTTTTGAAGACACTTTCGAGCAAACTACTTGGCCTATAAATGGAATTTATTGATGTAGGATCCATTAAGCTGTCTTCAAAACAATGAATGTCTTTTTTAGGTCTACATTTGGTAGTTGAGATGTGAAATCAACTAATCATGTCAGGCCATCTTGTTGAATTATATGTTATGGCCAGATGTGTAACCATACCAGTCCGTTTAGTGCATCTGAAAGATAAAGATAAAAAGTTCAGTCAGAAAAGAACATTGTCTAAAGTAATTACAACGTCCATGTTTTATTGACTGGATTCTAAAATTGGCGGCAGTGATCGATCCCCCATAACTGTCAGAGAACGTAATTGCTCCTTAACTTCTGATCATTTTGCCAAATTATAACCATCTGGTGCTACTACGGATAAACTATTTTACTTTTTAATGCTGGCAAAGTTTTGGTCTTTTCACACCTACTTTTGTTTGACCAATTGATCTAACTCTTATCTAATTTATGAATCATATGTATCACATCTTGTTGTCATTTTTATATAGTGTAGCTCTCTGGTTATTTATTTTGTTACTACACTGCATCAGAAAATTCTCTTTGTAGCTTAGTATCAATACCTTCAAGATTTATTTTGAAATGGCTAAAGCTCCCTATTCTTTTCATATTGCTGCAAAAGTTACAAGTTCTGTCCATAATTGTAGTATCACAAATGTTTTTGAAATAATGTTGGTGAATTATTTATTTTGTTAATGTACATTATTGGTACTTAATGCAGTCATAAAGTAGCATTCTTGCTATCACATTCCCCTAGCAATTCCTTTTTTCCTTTTTCTTTTGCTAATTAAGAAGACATCCTTAAGCAATTCTAACTTTGCCATTATCTATTAAACCATAAACTGTCTATCTGAATACTGTGAGAAGTGCTTGAAGTTTCCTTTTGTTTTCTAATAAATAGGTTTGATAAAAACTCCATCCATCCACTAACTCTTTGTAAATTCTTATCAAGTAAAAAGTCCTTTCCTGCTAATATGCTTCATTCATGTGTAAGTTTCTTCTTTTTTATTTAACTTGGAAAATTTCATGTGTAAATTGGGTGGATGAGTACATATTGATTCTCTGTTGCATCATACGTGCATAATGAACTTGTCAGTGATCAAGGGTCAATGGCAATTTTTTTTAGAATTGAAACAGGTTTTTTTTCTTTTAATCTAGTACAAAACTGCATAATGAACTTGTCATCAAGGGTCGATGTTGATTTGTTTTTGAATCAAAATAGGTCTTTTATCTAATACAAAACTCTCCAGTTCTGCTATCTGTCTTTCTCTCTTCTTCTACAAATCTTGCATTGCTTCCAGATCCGTTTGATTCAAGCTTATTTTTCCTTCTCCCTCTCTTTATAGTTTTTTCATTTTGTTTGAACAATTTGAATTTTAAGTTGTTCTTTCAACTAATCTCTTGTATTGCTCTGGGCGACTTTTCTGATGCTTTTCAGGAAATAGCGTGAAGTGATGGGCTCATTCTGTGCTACAAGATGTTGTTGTACTATATGTAAGAATAAGCTTCTTTCAACAACATATGCTTGAAAATTATGATGTATTCTTGTTGTTAAGAGACTCGAACATTTCCATTATGAATTTCCAAAGTTTCTAAATAAACCATCAGTTTGTGTTTCCTAGTTCCTTATTCTATATTGCAAAACTGTAGCTAATGATCAAAACTCATATGCAGGACGCTCACTCTTTTTGGAGTCTCAGATCTGCCAGACCTTGCATTGTACTTGCACCCCTTTTGTAGGATTCTAGTGATGCAATATGGGCAGGTGAACGAGATATGAATTAGGCCACAAATAGATCGTCTACTTCAGACACTGGCAGGGACTTAAATGAATGAATCTTTCTGAATAGATACAATGAATCAAACATTGACAGCAGGTCAGAGTAGACCGCACCAGTATTGGGTTCTGAGTGGGATTAAGTTGAAGCAGGAAAATGCTTGTGAATTTTGACACCATTATTGGAAAATAAATTGGTTTTTTCCTTTTATTTTATACGAAAGTTCTCAGGCAAATCTATTTCTTTTTCTATTCTTCTTTTTTTTTTGTTTCCTTTTAGATTATTAAAGCCCTACAAGTTAGACCTGTTGCACAAAGCCCTGACCTGATCTTTGGACATTGAGACTCCTATGGTTAGTATGACAAAGCCTCCAAACCATGCATGTTGCCCTAGAGATGCCTCCAAATATCAGGACAACTGTTAGTGATATTTGAGAGCACATCCACAAGATATGAACCTAAAACATCCTCTAAATAGTTTCCTTCTGTTGTTCTCTTTCTCGGCTTCCCATTATTTGTGTATGTGCACACGTGGGAAAAAAAGAAAAAAAAAGGAAGTACTGCACCATGAATTCATGGAACAAGGCCAAACTAGAGCTTAGCATGGAACTAGATTTTCTGATATGCCTAGAAATTTGTATGTACATTGTTGATCTCCTCTTCTCATTGGCCTGCAATTACTGCATTTGCCTATATTTAGCATATAAAGTGCTTGCATGAGAACTTTGATGCAGCAAGAATATGGATACTAAGCCCTGCATGACCATGTTATTGCAACATATCTACTGCTTACCACTGAACTAGGTTGTTCAAGATGCAGAGAAATTTTTATGTAGAAACCAATTTGTTAATCAAATTGATTGTACAAATGCTGCATATCCTATATGTGCAATGGAATCTCGTTCGCAGGAACCTTAATGCAACCAGACTAGGAATCAGACCTTGCATGAACATGTTGTAAGACAAATGCCGAACCAAAATGAGTTGAAAAGTATCCTGAAAAAGGCCAGAACGAATGTGGTTTAGTTTGAGCTAAGTCAGCACATTTGTTGGTTTTGGGGTCTATATAGTTTGGTTTCAGAAAGATCAGTCTCTGGTGTTTTGCTTCTCTGATTGATCTCGTTTAAGATTCTTACCAAATAAAAGATCTCGTTTAATATTACTAAAACCTGTATCCATTGTCATATCGGCCCATTAATTGATGGTTACTTGTGGTACGTCCCTACAGCTAAGCATTTCTGGGCTTAATTTATAGCATAACAAAAAGTAGTTCATGCAATTGTTTCACAACATAGGCCAGTGAAGTCACTAGACGGCTGTCCTTAATTTTCTCTTAGGGATTTAAATAATCTTGAAGATTATATTAGCAGTGGTAATCAAAGCCTCGAGGAGGAGGAGAAGGTATTTGTGTCACCCTATCGTATTTTTTGGCATTGGTTTCCCTCGTTAGATGGTCCATGCAGGGCAAACGTGTGGGATGGATCTATTTCAATCCAGGGAGTAGGAACTTTGACAAGTTTAACATTTAAAAGAATGAGAATCATTAACATTTATGCCATTTATCAAGTGATGATCTATGATGAACACTAGATTCATCCGATCAATCTTTGTGGCTTCACTATGGTGTATGCCCAGCATATTTTTCAAGAGATAAATAACACTGTTGATTGGATAGTTTTTATGTGACTGAGCATATTGGTGACTCGACTTAGCATCAGATTTAAATTGTCTATGAATTTTATAGAATATTTTATTTTTTAATTTTTTGATGTATTCATATTAGATTAGTGCAGTATCCACTTATATCAAAAAAAAATATTAGATTGTTTTCATCATGTGCATGAATAATAATGATCAAGTGGAGCAATTGAATGTACGAATGCATCATGCATCAAATAAAACGCACCAATATATGTGGCAAGTTACATGACAAGTACAAATATTTTGGAAAAAAATAAGACATACTACCATTTTGAACATCCGGACAGAAAAGATCAACAAGAAAGAAAGGGAAGTGGTCACTCCCCACATTCAAATTGAACTAGATGGTTGCATGTGTTATTTGTAAAACTAATGATGCAATCAAGTACGTCCAAGATCGAGGTCTAGTGCAATCCATGTTGTTTGCATCACACGTGAATGCTTGTGATTTTGAGATGATAAATTGACATGAAGTTAGGATTCAAAATTACATCACTGATACTTAACTTCCAATAATTTTGCCAACTGAATTAATCAACATGTTTATATATATCATAAAAATTGTTGATTCAAGCCTTGCCCATCATCCATTGATCCGCATCAAGCGTGCGTTTCAATTCGAGCTGAGATTGAAACAGATTGAAAATAAAAATCAAAATAATTATAATTTAAAAAAAATAAAATAAAAATATTTTATAAAATTAGTTTTTTTAAATTAAATTTGGTTGGATGATATTGCGGATAAGGACTCGATCGCTATATGAGGTATTGTCCGTTTTGGTCCATGGACCATACGATTTTGCCTTTTAAAAGATATCTCATGTGAAAGGATTTTTTCTCCTTATAAACGTAAGTTCTTCTTGACTCACAATCGATGTGGGATTATTGGTGTCCTCCACATTATCAACCGACGTGGGACTATTGGTGCCCTCCACATTATTAGAACACAACAGATGGGATTTGAATATTGTAAATAGAGTCGGAACTAGATTTTGGAGGGTTGAGATACTTCCTTGCTTCTAATAATGAAAATGAGACTCCTCCAACCAAATATAGTAAGATCATTTGTTTCTATTTTCATTTCCATTATCATTTTGAAGCCAAACACATCTCAGCCAGACATGTGCCAAGTGGTTTCCTGGCTCAAGCCGGTCCGGCTGGTCCAGACCCTCAATTTCCGCTCCATCCTATCTAGTTTTCCGGCAGCATCACATTCCAGGGTCCGAACATTCAGCTGGTATCCTATACACCAATCTTTTCTTAAACATACACAGCACCCACTCTCTTTCAATTTCCCACGTCCAGAAACGAATGAACAATTGGAGTACGCATACCAAACGTAAGAGTGCACATATCAACCAATGATGCATGGGGCCACCAATTCAACGGCCAAGATCGATCAAGAGAACTCCGATGGGGCCCACAAGCCCAACCTTTCTTCGCCTTCCCGCCTTCCCGTTTCCGAGCACCCCTCCCTCTCCGTCGCCTCCGCTTCGTCAAAATATAAGTAGATGGACCAGACGACTGCTTCTTTCTCTCTTCTTTCCTCCACACCTCCTAAAACCCTAAACCCTCTACCGCCACTTCCCTCCTCTCCCTCCCTTCTCTTCTTCGAATTCATTGCCCGGTTCGCGTTATTCGTCATGGACGATTTGATTGCCGGATTGAAACCCTTGTCTGGCGGAATTATTGGAAGACAGCAAAGCTCTCCGATGGTGAGGTTTGCTTGCACGCTTCTTGTTTGATCGTAGCTTTGCTTCGACTTGTTTGATACTTGTCCTCGGCTTTGGTTTGGTTATGACATGGTGATGGTTTAGAGGTTTGGAAACCCTAGAAGTTATCAGTAGGTGCTCCGTGGAACTCTGATTTTGATATTTGTTGCATTATCTAATAGCTACTGTGTAAGCTAAGTGACAATTTTGTTTTCGTTTTGACCTTTTTTTTTCCTTCTATTTGTCAATTCGTAAGATTAGCCAGTTCGATGCAGTTGATAATTCTCTCTTCTTTCTCCATACTTTTCAATCTTTGTGTGCTTTTGAATAACATGCATATTTGATTTTAAATTTCTAACTGCTTGTTGTAAGAATAACGTTACGTGTAACTAATTCATAACATAAATGACTGCTTAATTTTTCAAATAGATGATTTAATTTCGGGGTATACGTCCGTGTATTGGGAAGAGTTGTCACTTTTTATGGTACGTGAGAGCTGTTTGTGGAGAATAGAGAATTTTGATGATAACCATATATTATTGATTGACATCCACAATGTTTTCGTATGCTTCTTGTCGGTTATTGTTTGTTATTGTTCTTGCAAGAAGTAGGTTGGTTCAGGGAGGTGCTTGGAGAGTGATGATCGTAGTCTTAACATAGTCTTCCATTTCGGGAATGGGAAGGGTATCAAGAATGGCTTCAAGAGCAATTCTCAGGGCAAGAAGACACCTTTCTCAGCACTTTAATGTTCCTGGCCATTTATGTTTTAGTTGTTCGAGTTTTGGACCTGGTAGATTAGATTATAATGCAGATGCTGAGTTTCTGTGCCGGGTTCCTGAGCACGGTTCTGTAGATTCTGAGTCCAGAAATTAGCGTGAGGCAGTATTTCTTGCCCAACAGGATCTCATGGGTTTATTGGCAAGTCTGTTCCGTAAGCATGCTTCTTGTCGGATCTCTGTTTTTAGTTGTGGATATGGGAGAACAGAGATTGTTCTCCCTGTGGGGTTGAGAGGGTTGACACCATCAGTTCGCACTGCGAGTACTGCCGCAGCTAGGCAACCTGATATAGGTGATGGAGATGAGGATGATGAAGATCAGGAACAAAAGCACAGGAAGGCTGTATCAGCCGAGGAATGTGATCAGGCAGTTGAAGGTCTTAGGTCCTGTTTGGGATTGCTGTTGGCAGTAGAGCTTTTGGAGCTTTTGAAAGTAGAGCTTTTAAGAAGTAAAACTTGTGGAAGTAGAGTTTTTACAAAAAAACTATTTGTTGTTTGGTAACCACATTTACAAAGTACTTTGGAAGTTTAACATATGTTTGGTAAATAAAATAAAAAAGTACTTTTGGTCTGATAAAATGACAATAAAAGACATTGCATAGTATTGTATAATAGAGAATAATATAATATAATATATTAAAATATTATTATACTATATCATATTATTATCATATAATATAACATAATATTATAATATAATATAATATTATTATAATTATAATATAATTTATAATGTAATATAAATTATATTAGTTATAATCTAATGTAATAATAGATTATAATTTAATATAATATATTATATTAGTATAATATAATATAATTATATTATTATTAAAATATTATTATGTTATATTGTATTATTATAATGTAATAATATTATAATAGATTATATTATATGTCTATAACATAAATAGTATTATGTTTTAAAATATTATTTTATTGTATCATATTATTATCATATCATATAATATAATATATACTATAATATAATATTATTATAATTATGATGTAATACATAATGTAATATATTATAATGGATTATAATCTAATCTAATAATAAATTATAATATAACAGATCATATTATATTATTGTAATATAATAATATTATATTATAATAAATATTATTATATCAAATTATATTTTAATAATATAATAATACTATAATAAATTATATTATATATTTATAATATATCGTAATATTAATTTATTATTATATTATTTATATTTATAATATAATAATATAATATGATATAATTATGAGATTTGTTAGTGGGTATTTCTGTCATTAAAAAAAAATTATTTAAATTAAAACAGCTTCCTGATATTAGTCAGAAAGCATTTTTGGAAAAAGCTTCAAAATACAGCTTTCCTCAAGTAAACCTTTTCAGCTTTTTGGCAAAGCCAAAATAGCTTTTTGATTTTTTACCAAACATCACTGTATCATCCTAAAGTGCTTTATGAGAGTCCTAAAATATTTTCTGAGAGTCAGAAAGTGCTTTTTGGCACACTAAAAGCTTAGCCTAACAGGGCCTTAGCACGGCAAAAGCTAAAGTGAAAGCTAAGAAGTTGGAGGAATCCTAGAGGATTGTAAAATCTATCATAAAGAAGTTCTGGGCCAAACTTCTTGGGGTTGGTCCTTCTTTGGGAGCTGTTGCTTCTATGAGCAGGTTTTAACTCTATCCTTTTGCCTATTGTCTTCTGCATTTGAGTCCATTCTGAAGTTCTACAATCATAATTTCTTGATTTTTTTACCTTTTTTCTTTTTTCAAGGTCGGACTGGGCCGTAAAGTTCCACCATTGGAAGGATGAATTTGTGTCTGTTCTGCAGCATTACTGGCTGGGTTTGAAACTACTTTGGGCAGATATAAGAATTTCCTCGAGCTTACTTTTGAAGCTTGCTGGTGGAAAGAACCTCTCAAGAAGAGAACAGCAGCAGCTAACTAGCACCACAGCCGATATCTTCTGGCTGGTTCCTTTTGCAGTTTTTATTATAGTTCCATTTATGGAGTTCTTGCTGTCAGTTTTCCTGAAATTATTTCCCAACATGTTGCTATCTACTTTTCAGGACAAGATGAAAGAACAGGTATGCTTTCAAAGGTTTCCACTGTGGTCAGGAAATTCACTTTGTTATCTCTATTTTTTCTTGAGAGAGAGAAAGATTGGACAGAGTCAACTTTGTTATCTACATGTTGAACTTTGATACGTAGAGGTTCTTGTTTCTGCCAATCCCCAAAGGTCAATTTTTCAAATTTTTGATTTGTGGAAACTGAAACTGTGCACAGTTAAAGAGATCTGCAGTATTTATTGTGATAAGTTGGATTGTCATCTCGCTAGGTGTGTTCATAAAAGCTTATGAGCAAATTCTTGTTAACCTTTTTTTTTTCCATTTATGAAGTGTATGGCAACCTGTAATTTGATATATTCTGTTGTTATCCTTCCCAAGGAGAACATTCAACCTCACTACTGTCTCGTGACAAATAACCTGTAGGAAGCTTTTAAAAAGGCATCTCAAAGCAAGAATGGAGTATGCAAAGTTTTTACAGGATACAGTGAAAGAAACGGCAAAAGAAGTCAAAGACTCACGAAATGGAGAAATTAAACAGACTGCAGAGGATCTTGATGAATTCTTGAACAAGGTAATATTTTTCTTGACTACATTACTCTTTTGCACTATTATCAATGTGCTATTTCACTTCTTCTGTTTGCTTTTTTAGCGTCATGAGCATTTGAACTAAATTCTTGTTAGGCTAGAACTGGTGCATGGGTTTCCAATGATGAAATTTTAAGTTTTGCAAAGTTGTTTAATGACGAGCTGACTCTGGACAATATCAGCCGGTCACGGTTATGATGCTAACTATGTGTAAGTATACATTTCATATGCTTATCTTGTGTTATTGCATCACTGATTTTTTTTTTTTTTTTTAAATGTGTGCAGGCCAAGATTGGTTAATATGTGTAAGTATATGGGAATCCCACCATATGGAACAGATAATTATTTGCGGTTTATGCTTCGAAGAAAATTATTTTGGTAGGTTATATGTTTTTAAAGTTCAAAGAAAATGCATCATCCTAACTTTTATTATCAAATTTAGTGGCTAATCAGTGGGAGATGATGGATATTGGTTGTCTTACACAATGGCCTGGGGACATCTTTTTTTGTATTGTTGGTATATGCTATATGGGTTTCCATAAACATTGGGTACCACCTCACTTAGGAGTGCACACTGAGCAGGGTCAGCCCATGGCTTGCCCGACCAGCATACATCATAAGAAGGTTGGGCCAATATTTTTATGGTATGGGTTGAACTCGAGTCACAAAGTTTTGGCCCAACTAAAATTAGGCTAGGCTTGGGCCAATGATTTATGAGCTTGATAGCCCAACCTAGCCTGAGGCAATACTTCTATAGCACATATATGTACAGTTGGCATATATATATATATATATATATATATATATATATATATATATATAATATATATATATATTACACAAATATAATAAAAAATATAATATTAAAACTTTAGGTAAAGATGCTAGTCATCTAAGGAGTACAACCTTGTTTGGGAGAGCTTTTGGAAGGCCAGAAAGTGCTTTCTGGAGAGTGAAAAGCACTTTCAGGAGATATGGAAGTGTTTGGTAAAATATTAAGAAGTGCTTTCAGATTTCTAAAAAGCTGGAAAGTTCTACTTGGGAAAGTTCTATTTTGGAGATTTTCTCAAGAGCCCTACTTGACTGATGTTTGGAAGTTGTTTTTGTTTTTTAATGAAAATTTCGTAGCAACATAATGACATTATATTATAATAATATAATAATACATTACTGTATTATATTATATTATATCATGTCATGTTACATTATATTATTATACTATGCAATATTATATTATATTACATTATCTTGTAATTATATTATATTATATTATATTATGTTATGTTATATTTTGTTACATCATATCATATTGTTACATTACAATACTATATAACATTATAATATATACATTATATCACATTATAATAATATTATACTATGTAATAGTATGTTACTATTATTATACTATAGTATATTATATAATATTATATTATATATCTTATTATGTCATATTATATTGTACTATTATGCTATACTATACAATAATATATTACATTATAGTATTTATCACATTATATTACATTATAACAATATCATACTTTGTAATAATATTTTAATACGTAATATTACATTATTATACTAGACAATACTACAATATTACAATTACATTATAATATTTATCATATTATATTATATTATAATAATTTTATACTTTATAATAATATTTTAATATGTAATAATATGTAATATTATATTATTACACAAGACAATACTATGCAATGTCCTTTATTGTCATTTTGTCATACCAAAAGTACTTTCTCAACCTTTCACTCTGTGATAAAGGAGATACTTCTAGTTAAAAAATCCATTGTGACATTATACTTGAATATGGTGTGGTAAGATTAGGTAAGGATAGAAAAAGTTAATTATACTTAAATTGATTAAGTACAGGTATATAAATCTTTAGCTTCATCAATGGTGCAATCTGAAGTTATGTTGCCAATGTTGTTTGCATAGTTAATTGCCATTGCTTTTGATAAAATATGTCGTATTATCCACTTTTCTCTACCACATTGTCTTCTTATTTGAAATTTGTTATGGAAGATATATTTCATGATGTGAAATAATGTGCAAAAATTGGGAGATTGATATTGAATATTATTCTTTGGAGGTCTGGAAGGGAGTTTGAGGAAAATATTATAATAGATACTTGTGGAGAAACTGCAGGCCTTAAGGCCCGTTAGTCTCTTATAAACACAATATTATAGAAATCAATGTTACTAAGCTCTCCAAGTTATTATATGTTGTGATGTTTGTTTGTGTTTCTTAAGCAGACACAAGATTGCTCATGATTTTGTTATGACATGAGTGCAACCTTTTTTACACAAGTTTGTCAAGCTCCGAATTGTTTATTGTAGGCTTTTTTTAGAATAAATATTACTTGTGATTCATTGTAACATATGAATGTGACCTCTTTTTTGCAAAAGTTTGTTAAGTTTGGAATTGTTTATTGCAATTTTCTCAATAAATATATTTAGATGATTGTGCCTAGTGATGATGATCTCCATGTTATATTGTGTATGTTGATTTAATGCTTACATGGTAATAACTAAACATATTGCTTACGTGATTCATTTATTGAAGATATACACCTACTTCTAAGGATGTCATGTTTTGGTATTTTTGCCACATTTAGTCAATGTTCACAATCTCAGTACCAGACCTGTACTGGTACCATGCTGACACAATGTTAGTATGTCCGATACGTGGATTGATTCAGTGCACCAAGTCTTTGTTCGGTATCGGTTTAGTATGGTATACCTGGTATGGTGCGGTATGTACCAGAATGGTGAATCTTGCTAGTTAATATGACGGTGCTAGGTGGTAAAATTAGGACGATGGGTTTACTATGAGGAAATCAGGTGGTGCAAAGTGTTATGATCTTGTGACAGACTTGAATTTTGATAGAACTAAATGGCATAAGAAATTTAAAATATCCAAATGAAAACAGCTGGGATTTGGAGTATCAGTGATGTTAGGTTTAGAAAAGAGAAAGGATTCCTCACCCCCCCCCCCCCTTCTCTCTCTTCCTCCCCTTTGGAGGATGTCCCTGTTCGCTGATTGGCTTCTGCTAGAACTATTTGGATATTTTCTTTGAAGAGCCATTTCATTGTAATAGGGCTTGGGTTTGTTTCTAGTTAAGAAGAGAGAGGTAATAAGAGTGGCTGCTTTTGAAGATTGTAACTACATGATTTACAATCTCGGAACCACCCTATCCCCACCTCCAAACCACCACGATGACCACCATGCAAGCACCCACACATGCACAAGAGAGAGAGAGTGTGTGTGAGAGGAGATGATGAAAGACATTTACTTTCAATTTAGGATTTTTCGAAGCTGGAAAGAAAAAAGCTATTTTATGCATGTGCCTTAAGGCAGGGAGCGGGGGGACCTTTGACGATAACACATACTTGCCCTTAACCTATTTCCTCTTGAGAAGCAACTAACCAGAATTGGCAGATTCTGCAGCTTGAAGGACCTCGGAAGATAACACATACTTCAGAAGATTGAAATGAGTTAAACCGAAGGCTTGCCTGAGAAGCAACCGAGCTCTTTGAAAATTCAGAATTTCTGTGATGATTTAGGTATAAGATTATCTAGGGAAGCCTGCACATTTACTGCCATAGTATGGTGTTAAAGTGGCATAGTTTGCAGACCACCCCCCTTTTGCATGGAAGAATTTGTCCGGGCTTTATATATATATATATAAAATCTGAATTTGATAATGATCCACATTTTGCCTTTTGTTCCTTTTCACTGCTTCTTTTAATTAATTTCAACTCTCTTTGTCTAGAATTCAGTCTTTTGATTTTTAAAGTTTGTTGGCATTACCATGGTTTAGCATCAAAGAAGCAATGATTTTTTCCCATTGTTTGGACAGGACAAAAAATGATGATATATTGATTCAGGCAGAGGGTGTAGAATCTCTTTTAGAATGTGAACTTAGGCAAGCATGTAGGGACCGAGGACACCTCGGCTTGCTTTCAACCGATGAGATGTGCCAATAGGTTTACAATCATCTTTATAATGTTATTGGATTTTGTAAATGATAGACCCAATTAAAAACAAGTCTCTTAAAGTTTTCTTATGCCTGTACTAAGGAAATTCTTTGCTTATTTTTCTATTGCATGCACCATTGGAAATAAAGTGCAGATGTGGAAAATACTTAGTTATTAATCATTGTTCTGTTTTATCTGTTTACATATCAATTTGCTCTTCTACATTCTTATCGCTTATGTATCAGATTCTGATCAGCTAACCATTTCCTTACTGCAATTATTTTCTTTATACTTAATAGCATTTCTAGAGTCTACTGTACGGATCTTAAAGTTTTCCAAATTTCAGCATTTTACTAAAACTTTGCTGAGTCTGATTTGACGTCCTCACCTAGGAAATTACATTTCACAGTTCTGTTATTTTAGTCAAATTTGCTAATGAAAAACTGCTAATAGTTTTACTCTTTCAATGTTTTTATCCAGCTTCGAGACTGGTTGGATTTGTCTCTCAACCGCTCAGTGCCATCTTCTCTCCTGATACTTTCTAGGTAGTTTTTCATCAGTTTTTTTTTTTTTTTTAAATATATGTTGTTTCCTCCTGATTAATTTGGATGTCATTTCTTAGAGCTTTCACTGTTTCTGGAAATATGAAACCCGAGGAGGCGGTTGCAGCTACACTATCTTCTCTACCTGATGAGGTTGTGGATACTGTTGGTACTGGTTTGCCATCTGAAGATGCTGTTTCAGAGAGGAGGAGGAAATTGGATTACCTTGAAATGCAAGAAGAACTTATCAAGGTACAATATCATATTTATTTTCTTGATGCATCTTCCTTTATCATTACCTTATTTGTTTAGTATCAGTATTGGGAGATTAATGTATTCAAACAATTTATTCAATGGATTAGTTTTCACACTTGGCTGTTTGGTTTATGATTTCTGCCTTAGAGATAAACAATGCCGTGCCCTTCTTCTTTTTTTTTTTTTGGGGGTGGTCCTCTTCTGGACCCTTGTCAAGTTTATCTTAGAATGCTGTTCCTAGTTGCATAAGCTTGAAATGTAAAACCAAGGGATTAATTGTGAGGCCCTCTCCTGCTCATGTTTCCTTGTTAAAATTTAAGAATTTGTTAGGGATTGACATCAGGTTAACCAATGGTCTTGATGATTTGCTAAATCCTTTTCCAGCACTACTAATGTGCTTAATCCTTGAGCCAAGCCTTCTTGTAATATGCTCCATTTTTTTGGCTCTAGCCTTGGTTCATATCTATTGGTCTAGTTAATTATGTTAAATTGTTTGCTACTGGTTCTACTGGACTTCTGGGCTAATTGGAATTTGTCCTTTATCATTAGCAAGCCAATGTTGTATGAGTGCAATTGTTAAAGCATGTTTCTATGCATAGAATGATAAAGTTTCCTGCAGAATTAATTGTGAGTAGATCTGTATAATCTTGCACTCTACTATTTTTTGCAACTGCTAAATGATTTCCATTATGTAGAAGCAGACAACATAAATCAAGACATTGGAAGACTAGATGATCATACATGTTAGCAAAGAATTGAATGATTCTAATGCAAAACATTATTAGTCTCAAAGACTTAAAGTCTAAACTTCAGTGGTATATGAAATCATGAGGAGCACCACCCACCAGCCTGCCCTGTAAAAGGGTTCCTTTCTTCATGTCCTAAAGTCTTGAAGCATTGCCATGTATCTATCAGCCATCTATATATGTGTACAGCTGTAGTTGTCATATTCTATTTAGCTCTTATTATCTTTGTAGTGTCACGAGATGTTCTCATGCTCAATGACTAGTCCTGCACATATGTTTTTTTTAAATGCATAGTTCTGCTTCTGAGTTCAATTTTCCATCTTTTTTATTATTGGTATGTTCAACCATTAGCATGTGGTTTCCTACATTTGATTGTTTTCTGGCAAAACTGTTTCATAACCGTGGCATTTTCCTGTATGAGTGAGTGTATCCAGCTCCAGATTATTAGGTCAGATTGCTATTAATAGTTTTGGTTTGTATGCATAGTTCTATTTCATTTCCTTCTGAGGTCGCCCAACAAAAAAAAAGAGGAAATGGAATATCAAAGCCATCATGTTATGAATTCAAATTCACTGTGGCGCAAATGATAGATGATGTGATTTCATTGGCATCATGGCATGTATATATCTTTCATGTATCAAACTCGAAAACTGTTTGCATGTGATTTGATATTGTTCAATTATTTGCATTTAATTGCTCGTCAGCTATTCAAAAGCAAGGATTATCATCATGCCTTCTACAGCAGAATTCTTTCGATCCTTTTTTGCAGTAGCTGCTAATTTGTCAGACATTATTTTTTTCCTTCTTAATGAGCACATAAGTAAAATATGTTGGCTGCTATCATGATCCTCTTTTAAAAATTTTATTTTACTCAACTTTGCAATCCTTTGCATCTCATTGTGCATTCTGCAAATCTTTGTTTTTTTGGTGCTTATGTAGGAGAAAGAAAGGGATCAAAAGAAAGAGGAGAAAGCTAGGATGGAATCTTTGAGGAATGATGAGGATGTGGCTTTGAAGGAGTTAACAATTCCTACCGCAAAGGAAGTAGAGGAGCTGGCAAGAATGAAAGCGTGGGAAAAAAGAGAAGACCTCTGTAAAATCAGCCGTGCATTAGCTGTTCTAGCTTCAGCATCAGTAAGGACTGATATGAATATCCTTTCATCAACTTTTAGCTGTCCCTAGCATTTACAATGATTTTACAACTGCTTCCAAAACTCATATATTGCTTTTCCGTTAACCTTGCAGTCTGTCAGCAGGGAGCGTCAAGAGTTCTTGAGTCTTGTTAACAAAGAGGTATATTTCATCTTTTAGGTATGAATATTGCTACTTTTTGCATCTAGGCTTGAATGGCTCACTTTATATTGTCAAGGTAGACCATATGCACTTATGACCGGAAGCCTTCTCTTATCTCTGGGAATAAAACTTGTATTCTACATTTCATACTGCAGATAGAACTGTACAACACCATGCTCGAGGGTCTTGAATGAGAAGCAGCTAAGAAAGCATATAGTGCAGTCAGGGAGAATACTGACCATGATGCTGAAGCAGCTGCAGAAGATAAGGTCTCATCAGCACTTATAAACAAGGTAAGATTTCTTTTCACTTGCACAGCTTATCTCTTCTTCACTCTTCTCATAGTTGGAAACATATTTAACTAAATGGTATTGACATTTTCTCCGCATGCTTTTCTTTTTTCCTATCACAACCCTTCCATATACTGAGTATGTGCAAATGTGCACCATGTTAGCCTTGCACCAATCATCTTTATTGTTAATGTTCATGCATGAATTTCTTTTTCTTCCTTTCATTTATAGAATTGAATGCAGTGCAATACCAATTACAAATCCCTTGTTTTCAGTATGTTTTTCTTATTTTCTAGAACCTGGTTGGAATCTGTATTATTGTCACTAACGAATTAATAACTGCTTCTTTGAACTTCTTAAGGTGGATGTAACAGTATCAGTTATAAAGTTTCTTGGGAGAATTCGTTTGTACCATTTTGTTTTATGGAGGCAATTAAGAAACTAGTTGCATACTTGCATGATATGTTCTTAGGATATCAAGGTTCTAGTATTTTCTTATCTGGATATTTCTTCCTTCGATACTTCTTTTGGGGGATAGGGGATTATATAATGCCATTTTTCTGCACTCCAGGTTGATGCAATGCTCCAAGAACTTGAAAAGGAGATTGATGATGTAGATGCTATAATTGGTAACTGCTGGCAGCTACTTGACAGGTAATTATTCTTTGCTTTTTGTTTTTCCTTTTTTGCATGCGTTGTGGGTTTTAAGATGGAAAAATAGGCTTGTCCCTTCCATTTTTTTTAAGCAGATCTGAGTGGCATGTAATATTTACAACATTGCAACTACGGTCCCTATTGCCATTACTACCCCATCATTCACACCTATGTGGCCATCTCTTGTCCCAGTGAGCTTCTATAAATCCTTTATTATCTTGTGTCCTGCTATTCAGTTGTTCCACAACTTAGTCGGCCTATCTACTAAAACTTTATTCGAATTTAAAACAACTATATTTGTTGTTTTTGGTGTTATATCATGAATATTTTATGCAGATTCGCTTTTTCCCTCAGACACTCTATGCTACTTCAGACCATACATGGCTGTAGACCAAGACACTTTTTAATTTTGCCTCTTTGGTTTTTCTTCATATTTTGTTGGTTGAATTGATATCCTTTTGGCTTCCCAGGTTTGGAATGTAACTGATGATTTCTTTTTTTCCGTATTTGAAATTTCTCACTCTATGAAGTACTCTGTTGCTTATATTTTAGTGATCATGATGGCAAAGTGACACCAGAAGAGGTTGCAGCTGCAGCCATGTACTTAAAAGACACCTTAGACAAGGCGGATGTCCAGGAACTCATCAGCAACATTTCTAGGGATAGAGGTTGATTGCTGAATACTTGGCAAATTTTTTCACAGTTCCATTTAAATTGGTTTCGCTTGTCTAGCTTCTGAATTTATCATAATAGCACATTGATCATATTTTCCTCTTCTAATTTTTATTTTGACAGAAGGGAAAATTCTTGTTGAAGACATAGTCAAGCTAGGCAGTCAAATAGATGATGCCAATGGAGATGAAACAGAACTTCAGTCGTTGGTAATACAATTGCGGTTTCTTATGTAATTTTCAGATAACCATTTTTTTATTCCGGGTCAAAATTTTGGTGGCCTGGTCAAAATAACCTATGTATATATGTGGTTATATAAGATAGTTAGTGCTCACGTATGTTCTGTATCAATTTATTTGTTTGCACTTTTTGCCCTGTCCAGTTTACTGACCTAAATGTGATCTATATTGTCAAGCTTACTTTGGCAACCTATTGATTCTTTATGCAATGGATAAAGGTCGTATCTTTTGCTGTTGTTAATGCAAAATGTGGTCCAGTCCTCGAAGAGCTTGATTCGGTTCTCCCTCTTGGAGATATTATGTAGTGAACCCATGTTCAGTTTATTCATCTTTTTATTTTTATTTTTTTCTAGGGGCCCCATATTTATTGCATGCATTGTAGCTGTTAGTTGTTTTGGCTGATTAGCTAACGATATCCCCACATGGGCATCGCCTTCTGAAGTTTTATTGTGTCAGAGTTTGGATTGTGGCTTCAGATCATGTAGCAGAGTTCTATCAAAAGATTTGACCTGGGGGTTCCACCATTTGCAAAGTGTCAACTCTTAGATCAGATTCATGCAGCATTTTGTTAGCGTAATTCTCGGAGTGCCGTTTCTGTCCAATGTCTTTTGGAAGTCTGGTATTTTGGTATCTGATGGTTCTTAACTAATGACTGAAATTGACGGAGAACTATAAAATTGCAGTATTTTTGTTTAACAAAGGTATAATTGATTCTATTGGGTTTTATAGTGAATGGCTGTGTGGATCTTTAGTCTTTTCTCCTTTACGAGAGTTCTTCTTTGAGGCTTTGGAGATATGCCGGTTCAGCATGACCCTACATTTATTTGTGAGGCTTCTCGAATCAGTTTAGGGGTTTTGGTTCTCATTATTCGGTAACCAACCCAAAGTTTTCTCCCACTCTCATTACAAATAGAATGAGCAAGGCCACGACGGAAAGCTTCAGCTCTCGCCACGCCAAGAACGAGACTCGCAGGCATTAAGCTTCAGTTAAGCATTATAGCTGTGGGCTTTGACAAGCATCTCGTAATCTCTTTTCCGAGAGTAGTTTGTCTCTTTTCTGTATTCATCTTTCGACCTTGAGATTTGAAAACCAGTCCATCTTGTGGTTTTGTACTCCATTCCAATTCACCAGTGTTAACTAGCAGTGGGTTGGTGGATTGGTCTTCTTGTGCTCTCCATTAAGAATTTCCTCTCATCCGTTCGCTTTGTAGTTCTTTCCTGTTTGTCTCCCTAGGATTCCAACTGAACAGGAGATTCGCTCTCTATTAAACTGGCATTCAGTCATTTTCCTTTGAATGTATCATAATTATGGATTGTCGTCCCTTTGATTGTCTTCTTTCAAGTTGACATTCTTGGAACAAGACTCCATTTTAGTTACTATGACGTTGCTGAGTTAGGATGTCGGAATGGTTCTTCTATCATTCTTTGGAATGATTTATAGCGTTCCTCTAGTTGGTTTGAAAAAAAAAAAACATAATGCAATATGGGCTGTATAACACATATTAGACGATAAAAAGAACGGCTAGTTGGCAGCTTGCGCGGAGTCTACAAAATTGCGCATCCAATGTATAGCTGATAAACGAGATGTAGCTTGATCTCCATTCCAAAAAGACGCGAGGGTTATGTAGTATGAGCTACAAAATGTGCACCCGAATGTTTTTTTTTTTTTTTGCTCTCTTAAAAAAAGTGCAGATGGTGACCAATTTACCATCAGTGTCCGAACTATAACACTTTCTTAGCATTCTTTATTGACATAAATTAACTAGATTCCTATTCAAATGTATTCAAGGAACAAAAATAATAGGTAATTAACTGCTGGTCCCTTTTTTGACTTCATTCTAACAAAATATTTTTGTTGACCAAAACTTTTAACTCCCGTCCATTCTTTTATACTACAGTAACAAAACATCCTTTTGACGTCATCTTATTTTAAAAAATATCGAACTTACCCTTTACTTTCATCTTCCTTTCTCTTTTTTCTTCGTTCCTCCCTTTCCTTCAACATAAAAGAGAAAATGGACTCCGCTGCTCTCACTACAAGGCTTCTCAACTTGATCTCTAACCCTAGTTCTTCTTCTTTGTTCTTCTCCATAAGGTGTCGGCCATGTTGGAGGCTGCTCTCCCTCACCGTATGCTACTTCCAGACCCTCAACCTTGCTCCCACCCCTTCCCCAAGCTTGGCTCTCTTCTCGCCTGCTCTACCATCTCTACCTAGGAGGCCTCGTCAACCTCCCTGGCCTCTGCCTCTGCTGCCTCGTTGATGAGTTCTGGTCCATCCCCGAGCTGATTGATCGCTCCACGCACAGGCCGTCAAAAGAAGCCTCCTTTGTAATGTTTTTGTTCAGAGATCTTTTATTCGAATGTATGCAAAGTGCCTTGCTTGCCATGATGCTCATAAAGTGTTTTGCAGAATGCAACATCCAGATGTTGTTTCTCAGAATCATTTGACCATCAGGTTTATAAACAACGGCGATTTGGAGACTGTGCGGAAGGTTTTCGATGGAATGGCTAAGAGATATAGTTTCTTGGAGCATTATGGTTGATGGGTATGCGAGATATGGGCTGAAGGAGATTGCTCAGGACCTCTTTGATGCAATGCCCAAGAGGAATCAGTTTTCATAGAATTCATTGATATTTGGTACTCGAGATGTGGTAGCGTGGAAGTTGCTAAGTTAGGATGTCGGAATGGTTCTTCTATCATTCTTTGGAATGATTTATAGCGTTCTTCTAGTTGGTCTGAAAAATAAAAAAATAATGCAATATGAGCTGTATAACACGTATTAGACGATAAAAAGAACGGCTAGTTGGCAGCTTGCGCGGAGTCTACAAAATTGCGCATCCAATGTATAGCTGATAAACAAGATGTAGCTTGATCTCCATTCTAAAAAGACACGAGGGTTATGTAGTATGAGCTACAAAATGTGCACCCGAACTTTTTTTTTTTGCTCTCTTAAAAAAAGTACAGATGGTGACCAGTTTACCATCAGTGTCCGAACTATAACACTTTCTTGGCATTCTTTATTGACATAAATTAACTAGATTCCTATTCAAATGTATTCGAGGAACAAAAATAATAGGTAATTAACTGCTGGTCCCTTTTTTGACTTCATTCTAACAAAATATTTTTGTTGACCAAAATTTTTAACTCCCGTCCATTCGTTTATACTACAGTAAAAAATATCCTTTTGACGTCATCTTATTTTAAAAAATATCGAACTTACCCTTTACTTTCATCTTCCTTTCTTTTTTCTTCGTTCCTCCCTTTCCTTCAACATAAAAGAGAAAATGGACTCCGCTGCTCTCACTACAAAGCTTCTCAACTTGATCTCTAACCCTAGTTCTTCTTCTTTGTTCTTTTTCATAAGGTGTCGGCCATGTTGGAGGCTGCTCTCCCTCACCGTATGCTACTTCCAGACCCTCCACCTTGCTCCCACCCCTTCCCCAAGCTTGGCTCTCTTCTCGCCTGCTCTACCATCTCTACCTAGGAGGCCTTCGTCAACCTCCCTGGCCTCTGCTTCTGCTGCCTCGTTGATGAGTTCTGGTCCATTCCCAAGCTGATTGATCGCTCCACGCACAGGCCATCAAAAGAGGCCTCCTTTGTAATGTTTTTGTTCAGAGATCTCTTGTTCGAATGTATGCAAAGTGCCTTGCTTGCCATGATGCTCATAAAGTGTTTTGCAGAATGCAACATCTAGATGTTGTTTCTCAGAATCATTTGATCATCAGGTTTATAAACAACGGCGATTTGGAGACTGTGCGGAAGGTTTTCGATGGAATGGATAAGAGATATGGTTTTTTGGAGCATTATGGTTGATGGGTATGCGAGATATGGGCTGAAGGAGATTGCTCAGGACCTCTTTGATGCAATGCCCAAGAGGAATCATTTTCATAGAATTCATTGATATTTGGGTACTCGAGATGTGGTAGCGTGGAAGTTGCTAAGTTAGGATGTCAGAATGGTTCTTCTATCATTCTTTGGAATGATTTATAGCATTCCTCTAGTTGGTCTGAAAAATAAAAATATAATACAATATGAGCTGTATAACATGTATTAGACGATAAAAAGAACGGCTAGTTGGCAGCTTGCACGGAGTCTACAAAATTGCGCATCCAATGTATAGCTGATAAACGAGATGCAGCTTAATCTCCATTCTAAAAAGACGCGAGGGTTATGTAGTATGACTACAAAATGTGCACCTGAATGTTTTTTTTTTTTTGCTCTCTTAAAAAAAGTGCAGATGGTGACCAATTTGCCATCAGTGTCTGAACCATAACACTTTCTTGGCATTCTTTATTGACATAAATTAACTAGATTCCTATTCAAATGTATTCGAGGAACAAAAATAATAGGTAATTAACTTCTGGTCCCTTTTTTGACTTCATTCTAACAAAATATTTTTGTTGACCAAAACTTTTAACTCCCGTCCATTCTTTTATACTACAGTAACAAAACATCTTTTTGACGTCATCTTATTTTAAAAAATATCGAACTTACCCTTTACTTTCATCTTCCTTTCTTTTTCCTTCGTTCCTCCCTTTCCTTCTACATAAAAGAGAAAATGGACTCCGCTGCTCTCACTACAAGACTTCTCAACTTGATCCCTAACCTTAGTTCTTCTTCTTTGTTCTTCTCCACAAGGTGTCGTTATGTTGGAGGCTGCTCTCCCTCACCGTATGCTACTTCCAGACCCCCAACCTTGCTTCCACCCCTTCCTCAAGCTTGGCTCTCTTCTCGCCTGCTCTACCATCTCTACCTAGGAGGCCCTCGTCAACCTCCCTGGCCTCTGCCTCTGCTGCCTCGTTGATGAGTTCTGGTCCATCCCCGAGCTGATTGATCGCTCCACGCACAGGCCGTCAAAAGAGGTCTCCTTTGTGATGTTTTTGTTCAGAGATCTCTTATTCGAATGTATGCAAAGTGCCTTGCTTGCCATGATGCTCATAAAGTGTTTTGTAGAATGCAACGTCCAGATGTTGTTTCTCAAAATCATTTGATCATCAGGTTTATAAACAACAGCGATTTGGAGACTGCGCGGAAGGTTTTCGATGGAATGGCTAAGAGATATAGTTTCTTGGAGCATTATGGTTAATGGGTATGTGAGATATGGGCTGAAGAAGATTGCTCAGGACCTCTTTGATGCAATGCTCAAGAGGAATCAGTTTTCATAGAATTCATTGATATTCAAGTACTCGAGATATGGTAGCGTGGAAGTTGCTCGGGGCATCTTTGACCAGATGAGGCTAGAGTGGAGTGTGATCACTTAGACAGCTATGATCTCGGGATACACACAGAATGGCCGGTTCAAGGAAGCCTTGGACCTTTTCCTCGAGATGCAAATTGCAGGTGTGGCACCAAATAAAATCACGCTTGTAAGCATTCTTTTAGTGGTTGCACAACTTGGTGCTCTCAGTCAAGGGAGGTGGATCCATGCTTACATGGATAGATGGGTATGGAAGTGGACTTGATCCTTGATTCGGCTCTAGTGGACATGTACTCAAAATGTGGCTGCATTGAGGATGCTGCTAGCATCTTTGAAAAGCTCAAGCATAGAGAATTATCAGCTTGGTACACAATTAAATTAACATAGTATACAGTTAACTAACTATGGTACACAGTCAAATAAATACAATACACAGTTAACTAAATATGGTACACAATTAAATGAATATAGTACACAGTTAAATGAACACTGCACATAGTTAAATAAATAATATACACAGTTAAAGTAACATGATACATAGTTAACTAAATATGGTATATAATTAAATGAATATGGTACACAGTTAAATAAACACTGCACACAGTTAAATGAATAATATACACAGTTAAATTAACATGGCACACAGTTAATTAACTATGGTATATAGTTAAATAAATATAGTACACAGTTAAATAAATATGATACACAGCTAAATAAATATTATACATAATTAAATAAATAATATATACGTTAAATTAACATGGTATACAGTTAACTAAATATGGTATATAGTTAAATTAATATATACATAGTCAAATAAATACTATATATAGTTAAATAAATACTGTACATAATTAAATTAATATGATACACAGTTAATTAATTATGGTATAAAATTAAATAAATATCGTACACAGTTAATTTACTATTGTACACAGTTAAATGAATATTGTACACTGTTAAATTAACATGGTATACAGTTAAATGAATACTGTATACAGTTAAATTAACATGGTATATAGTTAACTAACTATGATATACAGTTAAACTAATATGGTACATAGTTAACTAAATATGATACACAATTTAATAAATATTGTACATAGTTAAATTAATAATATACATAGTTAAATTAACATAATACATGGTTAACTAAATATGATATATAGTTAAATTACTATAGTACATAATTAAATAAATACGGTACACAGTTAAATTAATATGGTACATAGTTAACTAACTATGGTATACAATTAAATAAATATAATATACAGTTAATTTGCTACTGTGTATAACTAAATTAATATGATATATAGTTAATTTACTAATGTACATAGTGGTCATCCATTAGATAAGAGATGGGGTCGGCAAGATGGCCGAAGGCAAGGCCGAGGAGGGCATTGTCGGCAACAATGGTGATAGTATATAGTTAATTCACCATTGTACATAATTGACTTACTAATTAACATGGTATACAATTATTTAACCACTGTATACAATTAAATAAGTACGATATACAGTTAATTTATTATTATACATAAATAAATAAATATGATACATAATTAATTTATCATTGTGCATAGTTAACTAGCTACTGTATATAGTTAAATTAATATGGTGCATATATAATTAACTTACCACTATGTATAGTTAAATAAACATGAAACGCAGTTAACTGGCCACTGCATACAGTTAAATTAACATGGTACATAATTAATTTATTACTGCACATAGTTAAATTAATATAGTACATAGTTAATTTACTACTATATATAGTTAATTTATCACTGCACATAATTAATTTATCATTACATATAATTAATTAATTTTTTTAATTAATTTATTATTTTTTTATATAGACACGTTTCTCCGTTTCAATCCTCCTCCCATCATTTTACATACATAAAGAAATGGAAAGAAAGTATGATATTAAATTGAAGATATTTTTGTCTCGTGAGGGGTAAAAGTTAAAGTCCCATTAAAAATAGATCGAAAGTTGTATAAAAAACCAACAAGATTTAAAAATTAAAGTTTGATCAACAAATGGACCGGACATTAATTTTTTTAAAAATAAACAAACAAGCATGGAATAGTCCTCGTACCATTTGATATTTCAAAAGCAAATAAGCAATAGCACACCGAAGTTATAACCCAAAGATATAGAGCAACTAGTGCAGACAGCAATGATTAGCCAATCTTGACCATAGCAATGCCCAGTTTACCACTTTGACCAATACTTGGCCACAAATTCTGTGATATTCCTATCTGAGCTTGCACCCTCCCCCACTGACCTTTTGGCCAACTCCCCCAACTTCCTTGCATTCCTCCTAATCTCCTCACTCCTCTGCCCCTCCATCACCACCCTCACACACCTCTCACCTCCTCTCTCCCCACCAATCCCTTCTCACTGGCCCTCACCCATACCCCAATCTTCCAAACATCCTCAATATACTTGGCATTCATTGGCTGATCTGTCCATTGTGGCATTCCAATCATCGGCACGCCCAAGCTGATCTCCTCTATAGTTGAATTCCATCCGCTATGTATTAGCAAATAGCTAACTGCCTCATGTGATAGCACCGTCATTTGTTCGCTCCACAAAACCACCAACCTTTGCTCTGATGACAAATCTTTTATAAAGTTTTTTGGGAGTTTGGAGGCTTTTGAGGATTTCACCACCCAAAGAAAGTGTTTGCCACTGTTGAGAAGGCCGAAGGCGAGCTCTACCATTTGATCGGGCCCGAGTGTGACCATATTGCCAAATGATACATAGACGACAGAGTTGGAGGGCTGAGAGTTGAGCCATTGCATGCAGAGGGCGACACTCGGACTGTAAAGGTGGAAGCCATAGTGAGAGTCGGATGGGAACAGGTTATCCAAGTATGAAGATGGCATGGTGGGGCCTATGATCTTGGCTTGCCATGTGGACGCCATGTAGTCAGCTTCCTGCTTAAATTTTCAACAATAAGAAAGGTTAATTTTTTCTTTTTTACTTCTAAAATTATAATTAAGGGTTTGTCCAGACCTAGCTTAGATGCTTTTCTTTGGGTTGCAAGAAGAAGAAAAAGACTCACAGAGGTTTTTTTTCTTCCCATAGGATTTACATTGGATGAAGATTTGTTGATACAAGGTTATGCTTAAATGGATGGCTCGATGCATGAATGTTATAGGATTTTCAATCCACCCCTGCAGAAATACCCAAATAGACAAGGAAAAGGCCCAAAATATATTATTAGATTCAATAAAAAGGAAAAAAAGCCCATGACGTACCCAGCTAACTCACGTTCATTATGCAACAAACTTTTACTCAGCCTCCACTCTATCATTGAATTCTTAGCCACTCCGCTTACAAGACTTTCAAATTCGTGGCTACTCAACATTTAAAATATAAAGTGGGTATCATTTTTTTTCTATTTTAATTTGGAGTCACTTTGTCGGCATCATCTCGTAATACAGATAAGCATCAAATAAATTTTCCATGACCCACATGAACCGTAGTGCAAATCCTTTAGAACACTAGACAAGGAAACTAATTACTATAATTGAGAAAACTTTCATTGGCTATGCAATTCTGTTTTCTGACCCTCATCCAGATAGTAGAAATTTCTTATAGACTGAGTTGCGGAGAATCATCATGCATAATTGTTGTTCATAATAACGGCCACTATTGGATCTCACTACGAAAGAATTGCCTCTGATCTGTCTAGACTTTTTAGTGAAAGATTGCCCCACATAGCCGAAGTGTTCTAGACAAGGCTTAGAGTTGCACAACCGATAGAAACCAATCACGCATCACTGCTAAAGAATATTTTCACTACTAAATCTCTTAAGGTTTTGTGCAACACAAGCCCATGTTCTTTTTTTTTTTGGGGGGGGGGGGGGGTTATTTTAAGAAACCAGTAGATCCCGTCCCTGCTGTTCCTGCATATATGTCAGGTTAAAGTCAAACAGGATCACAAACACACACACACACCTCGGGCTCCAGCTCGTAGAAGGAGTTGACAAAGACCACATTCACCTTCTCCAAATTCTTGTACTGCTCCACCACCAGCTTCAAGTACGACGGGTACGACACCGCATCCGCCTCCGAAACGAAGGATGGCAGGTCGTCCGGCTCAAGCCGGTGCAAACCGGGCAGCGGGACCGGCCTAGTCGCCGGTATCCCGAGCCGACCCTCGTTACCTGACCGTAGACTATGTTAACCCCGCACGACTGCGTGAAGAACGCCGCCGTCACCGCCCGTGCCGCTCCCCGACGTCCGGGCCCACGGGAGGAAGGCGTCGTAGACCAGAACCCGGACCGGCCGGCCCGCGGCAAGTTCGGACTGGATGAGCTCGTCGAGGGTCGTGGATCCGACCGACTCGAGGCGGTCGTGGTAGGTCGGGATGGAGCCCGCATCGTGAAGCCGGTCCGAGTTCGAGGCAGGTGGTGGGCAAGACGTGGCGCGGGTGATGGCGATGGCGAGGAAGCCGTGGGAGAAGAGGCGCTTGGCGAATTGGAGCATGGGGTTGATGTGGCCTTGGCTTGGGTAAGGGAGGACCAGGGGCGGGCTTGGTGCGTGCTCTTCTCCATGCCCTCTTCTTTCGACTTTTTTCTCTCTTTTTTTAAGGCCTGTTGTAGCCAATCCCCTCATCGCTGATCGCCGAAAACGAGCACCTATAAAGGAAAGTCCATACTGATCGAAGATACCTTCGGCGAGACCCTCCGACGGTCAAGTCAGAGAAAGACTAGGCAACAGTAGAGAGAATTAGGGGACTCAGCAGTGGAGAGAGCGAGAGAGAGAAAAAGCCCCCCTCAAGCTGCTGCTTACCTCGTTTTATAGTAGGAGGTGGTATGGTCCCATCGTCGGTGATGTAGACAACTGAAGAGTTGTCAAATCGCCAGGGGTTGTCATGTTGTTGACGAGCTGACAGGTCCTAGGAATTAATTCGCGTCCTTGGCAGAACAGCGTCCCAGTTTCTGGCAGGACAATGCCCCCCGGCGGTTGCACGGCATGTCCTTGATAGGACTGCAGCCCACGCCGCTCTTTGGCATCCAGAAAGGCCTGTAGAGGTCGAAAGCCGGTTGTCCAAGCCGACAGGGAGTCGGTGATGTGAGGTCGGCTTTCAGGCGATCGGAGGCAGTGTTGGCCTGTTAGGCCGACATGTTCCGGCCGGGCATGATCGGTAGTTACCGTTAGTGTTGCCCGTCGTCAGACAGGCAAAGTCGGTCGGTCCATCCTCGAGGATGGGTCGGCATCGGGATCCATCGATGAGTCGGCGTCGAGGATGGGTCGGCGTCGTAACCCGTCGGTGAGTCGGCATCGGTGAGTCGGCATCAGGGTCGGTCGGTATATCCCAACAGTTGCCCCCCCACTCCTGAGCCTGATGTCACGTTGGCCCGTATTTCCATGCAGGAGGGACGTCGGGCGAAAGGAGTGGATTCTTCACTGTGTCATGCCTTGATTCTGCTGATCTCACCAGCGGACGATCCGGACAAATCGGTGCCTGACGACCTGATGTTCGATGATTCGATGTCAGACGATCCGGTGTTAGGCGATCTAGTGTCGGACGATCTGGTGTCAGACGATCCAGTGTCGGACGATCTGGTGTCAGACGATCCGGTGTCAGGCAGCTTCTGGGGAACGCAAACCGCCGTCTGGCGCTCCCTTGGGAGCGCAGGCCGTCGTCAGGCGTCCCATTGGGAACGCGGATCGCGGTCAGCGAATTAATTCTGAGGTACGATTTTCTGCCACGTATCGGGAGGTCGTTAGACCGGAGTCATTCGTGCAAATGAAGGCGACGTGGCCCGATCTGGGATGGGTGCGCCGAACCGTCGGGCCGGAGGAGGGCCCGGATGTCGCCACGTGTCGATCATCCGAGAGGTTCTCATCGGCGCGCCCACATCCCGACCGTCGAAAGGCCTTATATATATGGGGCCACTTGTTTCCAAAACCTCACTTTTCATGGTTTTGCTGCGGAGACTCTGCCCGAGCGGTCCCCCCTCCGTCCCAGGTAGCTGCTTCCACCTTCATTCTTCGGAAGGTCCATCCGAGACTTGTGTTTCCATTCGCCTTGTTCTTGCTTCTTTTGAAATCCTTTCTTCTTCTTCATCTTTGTCTTTTCCTTCTTCTTGGTTCTGGCATCATGGCCAGGACTTCTCCTCGGGAAGCTCGGTCGGGGAATCCGACCGATGATCTTCGGTCGACCCCGGAAGTGGAGGTCTCCTCACTTTCGGAGCCGAATGTCGATCGGATTTGGGATCAATATTGTATCCCGGAGCAGTTCCAACTCTTCGCCCCTGGGGCCGGGGGACGGGTCAACAACCCGCCCGCGGGCCAGGTGGCTTTGTATGTCGAGGACCTCCGGGCTGGTCTTCGGCTTCTGATTCTGAAGTTTGTTCGGAATCTCCTAGATTATTACGGACTTTGTCCGATGCAACTGGCGCCGAACTCAATTCGGTTAATAATCAGCTTCGCCCTGTTGTGTCAGCTCTTGCCGACCAACCCTCGGATCTCTCTCTTCCGGGCATTCTTTGTCCTCCGACCCCACCCTAAGGCCCGAGGGTGGTGGCTCTTCAATCCCCGGAAGGGTTTTTCTTTCATCACTGATCTTCCATCGTCCATTCATGGGTAGAAGAATCAGTTCTTCTTCGTTTCCTCTTCTTCTCCTTGGGGTTTTCTTTCCCACTGGGGCGAGCCTCGGACCGAGGCGAACGAGAACAGCCGAGTGGAGGCAGACGACCGGGAGAATTTCTACCGACTCAAATATATGTCGGTACCGAAGCAGAGGGAGCTTGTTACCGAACAAGCCCTCTATGACGCTGGCCTGAGCCTGGTCCTCCGTCTAGGTACTGCCCGATCCATCGGTTGTCTTTTTGCTTTGTGTTTGTCCCCGAACATGTACTGATTCTCTTATTGAAATTGCAGGTACGCCGCCAAGGATGAGGCTAACCGACGCCGAAATTCGACAATATGTGGCGAGGAAGAGGTCGGCATTCGGGGTCGGGCCCTCACGACCGTCGAAGAAACCCTCGATAGCAGCGCCGACCGCCACCGCATCGACGGTCGATCATTCGGAGCCGGTCATCGCGCTTTCGGCCCCGACAGCACCACCGGAGGAGCAGCCGGTGGAGGGAATGACCGAAGGAGCGTCGGCGGTTTCGCCGATGGAGGAGGCGTAGGATATCGTTCGGGAACCCGAACGTCCTCCGTCGGTGCCCGCTGCTGCCTCGGGGGACGCTCAATCAAGCTCGAGCATCCCTTCCTTCCTCGATCTGCGGGCCTGGGTGGCCGATCGAGGGAAGGCCCCGATGGCCCCCGCTGACGACCCAAGGTCGGGGGGTCGCGCCACGTCGTCTGGCGCCCGGGTCTCCGAGGGAGCGTCAGCCCTGACCGACCATAACTTGGCCAGGAGACTATGTCAGGGGACCCTCCTCCCAGCTGACGTGGAGGTTCTGAAGGCTCGGCAGGTGACCGAGATGCTGTCTTCTTTTTACTCGATCATGATCAGGGTAAGTTTTGCCTCGCCTCCTTCCTCCATTACCGTCTTTATTATTTCGTCTTTCTGACGGTCAGTTCCCGTTTGCAGTCGATTTACACTATGTCCGAACTAGAGGCCGGATACCGGAGGTTCGGGGATGTTCGGGCAGCCCGGAAGGACAAGGCGATGACCGCCAAAGTCTAAAAGGCGGTACTGGTCGAGCAGTTGAAGCTGTCGACCGATCGGGAGGCGAGGCTTGAAGACGAGATCTCTCATCTCGAGGCCAAACTTAAGTCAGCCCGCGGGGAAGCCAGGCACAAGGGTCGGACCGCTCACTGACTGTGGCACGAGCGGGACGGCGCCGTCGTCGAACTCGAGGCCGAATGCGAGCAGCTCTGGGTCAGCCTGGAGAATCTCGCCAAGGCCGAGGAGGACTTGTCAATCACCCAAGCCTACGTTGACATAGCGAAGGCGGAGGCAGAGTCGGCGAAGGAGTCGTTCGATCGGGCGGAGGCAGAGGCGAGGTCGGCGAAGGAGTCATTGGATCGGGTGGTGGAAGACTTTCGCGGCTCCGACACATATCGGGAGGAACTCCTGGGAAGTGGCTTCGCGTCGTACTGGGTGGGGTACGAAGATGCTCGGGATGCAGTCCAGGCCTTGTACCCGGAGCTCGATCTCAGCGGCATTGTCCCCCCGGGACCCGAGGACCAAGCCACAGAAGAGGTGCCGACCCATCGTCAGGAGACGCTACTGTGGTGGAGGAAACCGTCCCAGAGCAAATCACCGAAGAGGAGACGGCTCCGACCTCCGACCCAGCTCTGACCTCCGACCCGGCTCCGACCTCCGACACAGCACCGACCAGAGTGGATACACCGGCCATCCCCGAGCTCCTCCCGATCGAAGAGGTCGACTCCGAAGAATGATCGGAGTGTTGTCACTTTTTGCTTCGCTTTACATACTTGTAATCGGGCTTCGGTCCAATTTTGTAGACTTGATGAAATTAAGTATTTTCAACTTCTTCACTTCGTATGTTCAGATGCGCTCTGACTTAGAGTCGTAGAGTCGTAGACCCAACATGCCATGTTAGGTCACTCGGTAACATCCTAAGTCGTTAGTCGTGATAGTCGGTAACGCGCGCCATGGAAAAGGCAAAGTAAATTTCAATTACAGACCGTCCATCCGGCGGTCGTGGTGTGCGCCCGCCGTTGGCCTGAGCTGAACATTCCTTCGCCCGGTTGTGAGTCGAAGGTTAAAGTCGAATGTGCGTCGTCCCGACATGAGTTGGGCACGTTCGTTGAGTCGAAGGTTAAAGTCGAATGTGCGTCATCCCGACATGAGTCGGGCACGTTCGTTGAGTCGAAGGCCGACCGACCTTCGGGCACACCTCGATGACCCGATCATTGCATAGGGTCGAATGTTGTCTGATGTGATCAGTCGGATGGCGTCCGACACGTTTAGTCAGGAAAATGATGACAAGTCGAGTTTCCATTACCCAGACCTAGGTCGGGTACTTACGTCGCACCGTGTGATAAACGGTGGTAAGTCGAATATCCTTCGACCGGCTGTGATCTGGTCGGTAAGTTGCGAACGCGACGTTGGTCGCGTTGGTGCTTTGCCTTTCTCGGTCGGGGCCGAGTCGGCAAGTCAGCCGATCATTTTGCCCGATCGTTTTAACTGTAGAAGGAGTGTAACTCCCATCGTCGTGGATATATCAGTCCTTTTAAGCATCCGATGCATCGTCGGCGATCAGGCCGTTGGTCCCCAGTGGAACGTTAGGCTCAAGTCGGGACGTCGGGGCTCGTACTTCCTGGCGAGCGCCGACCCACAGTCGAAGAGTCGAGATTCCAGACTCCGAGATTTTGAAATTGAATTTGTATTCCAAGTGAGGGGATACAAAGTTCATTGGTAGTACAACTTTAGGTTGTCGGCATTCCAGGTCCGAGGAAGGGCGTTCCCTTCTAGAGTTTTCAGTCGGTAAGCTTTCGGCCCGTAGGCATCCGCCATCTTGTAGGGTCCTTCCCAGTTTGGAGCTAGCTTCCCTCGGTCTAGAGGCTTCGAGACTTCTGCCTTTCTTAGGACTAGATCCCCAGACCTGAAAAGCTTTGGTTTGACCTTGGCGTTATAATATTGGGCCACCTTTTGTCGATAGAAAGCCATACGAAGTTACGCCTCGCGTCAAAGTTCGGACAAGAGGTCTAAGTTGGCTCTCCGATACTCGGAGTTATCCGGCTCACGATACTGCTCGACTCTGGATGATGGTAACCCGATCTCCAGCGGGATCATGACTTTCGTTCCGTAGGCTAAGTTGAAGGGAGATTCTCCAGTTGGGATACGGGGCGTCGTTCGGTATGCCCACAGGACAGAGTTCAATTCTTCGACCCATAGGCCTTTGGCTTCATTTAGTCGGGTCTTTAGTCTGTGCAGAATAATTCGGTTGGTCACCTCGACCTCACCGTTGGACTGTGGATGCCCGACCGAGGTCAGTCGGTGCGTGATTCGAAATCTCGCACAGAAGTCTCTGAAGTCTTGGTTGTCGAATTGCCGTCCATTATCGATGATAATGGTGTGCGGCAATCCGAACCTGAAGATGACGGACTTCTGGACGAAGTCCTCCATCTTCCGCTCAGTAATTTGCATCAGAGGTTCGGCTTCCATCCACTTGGTGAAGTAGTCGATCGCGACGACTATGAACTTCCGTTGACCGGATGCCGGAGGAAAAGGTCCGAGTATGTCGATTCCCCACTGGGCGAAGGGCCACGGGGCGACGACTGGATTAAGCTGGCTGGCGGGTCGGTGTTGTATGTTGGCATACCTTTGGCACGGTTCACACCTCCGAACCAATTCAGCCGCATCCTTCTTCATAGTGAGCCAGTAGTAATCCTGTTGCAGGACTTTGTAAGCCAAGGATTTGCCCCCCAAGTGATTACTGCAGATCCCTTCATGTACTTCTCTGAGGGCATAGTCCGCGTCGGTCGGCCCCAGGCACTTCAGCAAGGGAAGAGAGAACGATCTTTTGTATAGTCAGCCATCCACCATCACATATTGGGAAGCCGCCCACCAGAGTCGTTTGGCTTCCGCAGGGTCTTCGGGGCTAGTTCCGTCGGTCAGGTACTGAGCGATCGGATCCATCCAATTTGGCTCTGTCGCCAATTGCAGCACCTCTTCGATCTTGTCGACGCTCGGTTGTTCCAGACTTTTTATGAATGTCCGACTCAAGGTGCCGTAGTCGGATGTCGCGAGCCTGGAGAGTACGTCGGCCCGAGCATTTTCCGCCCTGGGGATGTGAAAGATCTCAAAGTATTTGAAGGGTGCTACGAGATCTTTTACTTTTTGGTGATATTTGGCCATGATCGGATCCCGCACTTCGAACTCACCTTTGACCTGTCCGACAATCAGTTAAGAGTCAGAGAAGACTTTGAGGCAGTCGACCCCGAGCTCCAGTGCCAACCTCAAGCCCGCGACGAGCGCCTCATATTCGGCTTGGTTGTTGGAGGCCTTGAAGTCGAACCGGAGGGCGTGCTCGGTAACCACTCCCTCCGAGTTGGTGAGCAGGAACCCAGCCCCGCTCCCTCGAGCGTTGGAGGCTCCGTCGATGTGCAACACCCAGGTTGAATCGGGGTCACATTCGGAGGTCCCAACCTCCTCGGGGCTCCCCTCTCCCGACGCTCAGTCGGTCGTCGGGCATTCCGCGATAAAGTCGGCCAGGACCTGGGCTTTCAGAGCAGGTCGCGGTCGGTATTGAATGTCGAACTCACTCAGTCTCACAGCCCACTTCGCCAGCCGTCCTGATGTGTCAGGGCGGTGCAGGATTGCTCTTAGGGGTTGGTCGGTGAGGACCACGATAGTGTGCGCCTGGAAGTATGGACGGAGCCGCTGTGCCGAAATGACCAGAGCAAATATCATTTTCTCTACCTTCGAGTATCGAGTCTCGACTTCGTGAAGTACTTTGCTGACATAATATATCGGTTGGTGAACTTGGTTCTTGTTCTCTCGGACGAGCACCGAGCTAACTGCCTCTGGGGAGGTGGCCAACTAAAGATACAATACCTCCTTGACCTCCGGCCTCACAAGTAGGGGCGGAGAAGCCAGATATTTTTTCAGTTCTTTGAAGGCTCGTCGGCACTCGTCCGGTCAAGAGAAGTGCTTTGCCTGTCTCAGGATTTTGAAGAACGGGAGGCATCTCTCGACCGATCGAGAAATGAATCAGCTGAGCACGATGATCCTTCTATTAAGTTGCTGCACCTCTTTTTTGGTGTTTGAATGTCGCATGTCGACGATTGCTTTGATCTTCTCGGGGTTGACCTCGATTCCTCATTGCGAAACGAGGAATCTGAGGAACTTCCCCGAGGTCACTCCGAAGGCGCACTTAGTCGGGTTCAGCTTCATCCGATGTCGTCGTAGAGTGTGGAAGGTTTCTTCAAGATCTTGCACGTGATCCGAAGTTTGTGTTGGGAAATGTGTCCTAAAAAGCCAATCGTCAAGCTGTTGACGGTTGAGCAACCAAGTATTGTAATTGATTTGTTAATAAATAAAATATATTTGGCATTTTCATCATAAGCTTTCATCTTCTAATGAACTCCGTTGTTATGATGAAGTCCTTAGGACTATTTAAGTTCGATAAAGAGAGGATTTATCGATTAGTCCTTAAAACTGTTCACGACCAAATGATAGGCTGTTAATAAGGACGACAGCTTCTATCAAGCATAGGTCGCTGTAGGCCATATGGGTTGGTTGTCCTCTTAACTAAGGAGTGTGGAGACACTGGTATGGCATACAGGTGAGATGTAAGGGTACATCATCATTGAACGTGACCAACTCCAGAGCATTCTGCTGTCGAGAATGTCTCTGATGGGATATAGGTATAAGTGTCCCTTAGACTTGAGATCGCCTCAGTGACTTGCAAGCAACTTACTGTGCTTTGGTACTGGACTAACTGAATTTTTAATTCAGGGACGGAAGGCTTCTGGGCACAGTCAAGTACTTGCGAAGTCAGAGTGTGATCGAGATGGGATTGACCACTCCAAGAGTTGGAGAAGAATGAGTCGCTGTATTTCAATTTAGCAAAACCTTGGCCAGGGTAATCCATCAGATGGATTTGATATTTTGAAATACAATGTGGACAACCTGATCAGAGTTGACAGTTGAGCTCTGGGGTGTCCTATGATCATTTTGGTCAAGGGGATGAATTATATGAAAACTATATCCGCATGGGTTCTAAGGATGTTGTTCTACACATTCGACCTATCCGGTCGTCGGGTACCATTGCTAGATGGTCACTTCGATTGGTATAGAAATTTGTTCCTATGCTACCGGCTTAGGTTCGGACCTATGAGGTCACACACATTAGAGTTCATGATCCGATCGGATGGTTGATCAACGATTAAGAATCGTTCTAGGGTTAGATGATCAATACGATTGATATTTAACCCAGTGCAAGTGTTGCAGGAGGATCGATTAGCAATTCGATTGCTAATTAGCTTAATTTGATTAAGCCAATGGGCTGAGATTAAGTCTAATTAAATATAATTTAATTAGATTTGGTTTGGGCTTGATTGGATCAAGTCCAATTGGTTTATTGGATAAGCCAAGTGCAAGGAAAAACTAGTCCTAGTTCAACTAGGACTTGGGTCAATCTAATTTCTAATTTGATTAGAAAATTAAATCAGATTTAAATATAATTTAATCTGATTAAATTAGGTTCTTAATTGGGTTAAGACCTATTTTAATTGGGTTGATCTAATTTTGATTTGATTTGGTTTGGGAAACCAAATTAAAACAAGTTATGAGACAGAATCCTAGTAGGACTAGGATTCCACCTTGCGCCACATAAACCTTCTCCACGCCCTCTCTCTTATTCAACGCCAATCTCCACTTATTTTGTGCGATAAAAGCCCTCTCCCAGATCTCTCCCACATTCACAAAAGGTCTCCTCTCTTCTTTCTTACATGGAAGGTGATTTGGATCAAATCTAAAAGGAATAAGTTTGGATTTCGAATTCTATGAGATAGAGTTTTAGAAATCCAAAACTCTTTCAATTTTGCACCGAATTTATCCAATTTTTTTTTGGAATTTTTGTGGCTTTTAGGGTTTACATTGTACACCCTTTGCTGGTGATCCATGCATGAAAATATGGAGGAGATGCTCAAGAGTTGGGCGTCCCTTAACTTGCCATGTTTGGATAAGCCTTGACTAGGTGTTTGACCTAGACAAGAACTCTATCATATCTCTCTATATAAGATGAGTTTCTTCATGAAATTTTAAGGAGAGATAGTTTTTTGAGAGGCCTTTCTGCTATCCAAAAATCAGAGAGAAATACTTTTGGGTCGTGGAGATATAAAAGACGCAAGTTTGGGTGTCTAGAGAGAAAAATGTGAAGAAGAAGAGGGTCTTCTTCTAGGGTTTTTATTTTCATATCTTTCCTCCTTCCATCTTGAGTTTCCTGAGAGCGTCTCAGATCTGAAACTTCTCCTTCTACTTTCCATCTTTGGAAGAGTCCAAATCAAGAAGAA